>NW_020955494.1:295708-447734 GCF_003031625.1 Empidonax traillii
TCCCCCCCCCCCCCCCCTTGTGTAGTTTTCTGTTTGCATTCAGTGTGTTTTCCACAGATTCACAGCTGGGTGCTGGTTCTGTGAGCCTGTTAGCATAAGGGGGAAAGAACTGGAAAATGAATTTTGCATGTTTGCAGTTCTTTGTCCCTGGCTGAGGAACGGTGAGGAAACGCGTAGGCTGACAATTAGTCAAGCAGTCTTAGCATTACCTGATTGTCCCCAGCTTGATTTCAAGTTCCAATGCTGATTAATGGGGAAGGGTGGGATTTAGCAGGGAAGTCAGGGAACTATTTTTTGTCCACTCACACCTTCCATGAGCTTCCTTTTGGCATTGGAGCCTGGTGAGGTTCTCCCCATCCACCCTCCTTTACACCTCCTGATTTCCCTGCAAGCTGGTTTGTTTTTTTGCAGACAAGACAAAGTGGTTTGCCTGTTTCTGCCCCTCAGATGGCTCCAGTGTGTTCCTCCTAACACAGGAATGGGAATATTAAATCCGTGATAATATCACATCCATGGATCAGGGCTTCTGCAACATTCCAGTCAGATTCCAACCTCCCAGCTGTGTGAGATGGCTGAATGAACTGTGATGCAAGAAGGGCTCTTGAGTTACTTTCCTCTTCTGAAATACTTTTTTGAAAAGGCTTTTATTTGCTTTTGTAGAGGGGTTATGTTATGAATTAAATAGACCCTCTGAAAAGCCTGGCTTTGAGAAGGAACCTCCTCAGAACAGAAGTTTCCTGATTGGCAATACAGCAGATAAAAGAGGTTTGTTTGGGACAGCCAGCAGTTGCCACTGCAACATTTCTGAAGTACCTGTAAATGTACTTGCAATTGTAAATACTCTGGAAAATGCTTGTATGTTGTGTTTTATAACAGAAAAACACAAAACTCCTGGCGTGAACGTTAGCTTTTGGCATGGAAATGAAAACTCCCTCAAAACCAGGGAAAGCAGATGAGCATAAGAATTTTTTGCCTGAATTTATTTTTAGCTTTCTTTCCACTGAAATAACTGTTTCATATGGCATCTGTAGCTATCTCTAAAGGAAGAGCTACTCTGGTATTTCCTCCTTCCCCATGAAAATCTCTTACTTGCAACGGGAATATTCCATTTCACTGGGCACCAGGAAAACCATAACCTTTTCCCTTCAAAGCCATGTGTGTGTGGTTGATGTCTGCAATATTCTGCATGGCTTATGGACAAGCTATTGATTTCCCTCTGCTGCACTTGCTCTTAAGAGCAAATCAATGAGACCCTTTTCAAAAGGTAAATGAGAATGTTTTGACTGCCAGTGATTCTTTTTTATTCTGCATTTCCAAATTGTTCTTTGCAGGCTACCAGGCCAGTGCCCATGAAAAGATTCCTCACTGTGCTGTTGGTCTGCCTTTGTCAGTTCAAAATACTATTTATACCACAGCAAGGCCACATTGAATTCAGAATTTCTCCACTGTAAATGGCAAGCTGTTCTTCATTGTTTTAAAATTTTAAACATCAATTTTGTAAGCCATTTTCTTGGGAGTTGCTTTACTTTCCCTGTTTGGTTTTTTTTTTCTATTTTAATATTATAGAAACAAAAACTGCTGTTATCTTTGTGGTGTTATCAGGATTCACTGCATCTTGCTTTTCCCCCAAGATTTATCATCCTTTCTGTTTCTATTTCTGAATATGACTACTCAGTTTCTTAGTGTTACAGCAATTAGGTAGTAAAAGAGCAAAAATAGCAAAATATCTGCGTTCCATTCTTTGCATAAGGAACTTCCTGTGCTGTGAATGCAGCTGAGACCCAGCATCAAATAAGGCCTGAAGAACAGCAAGAGTTGCCAAGTTCTGAAGTGTTATACATTCCTTTTTGTCACTTTTCCCTGGTTTGGGCTGTCATAGGAAAAGGAAATGTATTAGTTATTCAGTGCAAAAATCTGTCACTTTTAAGTGATGGAAATAAATGCAGGAAAAGTGAGTTTTTTAAAAATCACTTTCCTCTTGTTCCACGTTACCCTGGCACTTATTACTGTATAGAATATTTATGAATTATTAGGCATTGTTTCCATTGGTGCCATGCCTGGGAACTCTAGTTATGGATAAGAACCCCCCCCGTGCCAGGTGCTGTGCAAAGCCAGAGCAGTTCAGATTCCAGAGATTTACAACCAGCACCAAAGTCAAAGGCAATAACAGAATGAGATGTTGCAGGGATGGAACGTCAGATAACGAGATATTTTTGATCAACTTGGAAGCCAGTGGTTTCAGCATTCCATTTTAGGCATTACCAAGTTGTGATGGAAAACACACTTTAGTACTCCATTCAGTTAATAAAGCTTTAACACAACTTGTTTATGTTAATAACTCTGGTTGACTTCATTCTCTGTATTGTGACTGTGTTTTTAGAATAGCACATGTACCTGTAGAGCTGCAGCAAAAGCCCATGCAATAAATTAACTTGGGGTCAAATCCTCCAGAAATTATTCCAGAAGGGACTTTTCAGGGTTTGATGTGCTGTGACATCCAGCAGCAATACTGCTAAAACCAGCTTAAATAATCCTCTCCTCCTCCCCAGCTGTGTGTTTCTATTCCTGTCCCAGGCCTGCACTGGATAGCCACGAGCATTTGGGCAGCATGTTGGGAACTCAATGTGCAGATGCAGAATAACCTACGAAAGCACTGTTTATGAAACTGGACCCAAATCACAGTGACTGGAGTAGCAGTGCACTTACCTGTCCTTACTGAACAGAACCCTGAAATCTTAGGGTCAGGACTTGCTTTAGTGTCACTCACTCTGCATTGCCAAGCAGACCCTGATCATGTCCGTGTTACAAATCCACCAAAACCAGCCTTGCCTACCCTGGGAAGCAGTGCTGTGGAATAGCAAAGGATGTGCAGGAGTAAACAGCTGGCACTGAGGATGCAGCTCCTGAACTATCCCCGTTCCAGGGGCTTTATTTAAGCTTAGCTCTAGTTTGTCCTACAGACCCCTTAGCAACTGCAGCACACCAGCACAGAGCTGGTGGCTGAGGAGGTGACGGTTTTAACACTGGCAGTGAAGCTATTCTGTCAGACAGCTGCGCAGTCAGACAGACAGAGCCATAACAGAACCTCCCTGACACACCTGCCCAAGGGTCTCTGGCAGAACTCTGTTTGCAGAACCTCAGCCCCCATGTAACACTGCATTTACACTGCATTTACACTGCATTTACACTGCATTTACACTGCAGATACTCCCCTCAGTACTTAGGAGAGGAGCAGGGATGGATGACATCTGAAGAGTGACACTGAACCCTTCCCTCCCCAGAGCAGAATCTCTGGCTTCTAGGCAGTCATTTAGGTCAAAAAGCACTTACCAGCTTTTCCTTCATCTGTGGCACGTGGATAAAAAACTCCTGTGTAGATTTTGCAATCCTCGAGCTCTTGATGCTCAGTTAAGTCCTCCACCGGTAATTACAATTCTCATGACTCTCAAAGGGCTAAACCAGAAGATTAAAAGAACTTTATTTTCCTGTGAGATTACATGTTCTGTACTTGAGTAATTGGGATAGATGATCATTGCTATATGCAGGCTAAAAGTGTTTATTGCTGGCTTTGCATTTCCTGGGCAATGATATGTAGGTCACTGTAAAACCTAGGGAAGGAAGACAGACATGAAATGGAAGAGGACTGGAAATCTGTCCTTGCCCTGGAATAAATAACAAGGCCTCTGTACCTCTCTTTTACATATATGACTAAAGGCAGCATTGGTTCCCTGCTGTGCAGAAATGTTAGAGCCTGACTACACTGACAAGCGTAAAATGTCTTAAACTGCCATGCTGAGAGAGTTTACATTCATATTTATATGCAGATAAATGAAAACAAGTTCTATCTTTTCTGGAAATAATAATAAAATAATATTTATGTGCAATCATACCTCAGACAGATCAGGGAAGTTCTGTACTGTTGTTGGAGTCAGTCAGGTTTTACATTTGTGGAGGGAGATGCCAGTGAGAAGCAAGATTGGAGTGGATCAAGGTGGAATCAGAGCCACGTGAAACACTTGGCAACGTGCCTTTCACTTTGTGGGACATTTTAATTAAGTTACAACATCTATCTATCTATCTGAACAATTTAATGCTGCATTTCTGCACCAGCTTTATACTCTAGCTGCATGACTGTGATAAATCAGAGAGCTCTAACACCATGACACATATGAGTTATGCAGCTACAGGGGTGACTCAGCTTTGCCAGATGTTTCTGAGGAAAGGTCAAAGCCATTTCTAAAAAAAAAATAATCTAAAATATCCTAGAAACTCCATATAAATAGTGAATTACCTCTTTGGGGGAAGGCAAATGAATTGCAAGGCAGCATCTCATTTATTAAGGTAACCTAAGCCTGCCATCTACAGCATTGCAGCTTTTAGGCTGTGGGAGGAAATGGATCTATCTCTGAGTAATTACTGAGGGCAAAAATGACAAGCATGTGTTGGTGCAGCAGTCTGCAATGTCATCAGTCTGGTAGGACCAGGTGGAGACAGGACAACCTGGGAGAAGTAACTAGAGATGTCTGAAAACAACAGAGGATGAGCAAATCCCCAGAAAGCAGGAAAAGTATCCGGGCCTCTGATTTACCATTGTTTTTAATGTCTGGGAAAGCACTGGGAGGTTATGGCTTTATACATGCTGAGGAATCCGTGCCAGCATCCTGAGCTTCCCAAAGGAGGAGGAGGAAGGCTCCCAGAATTTTAGGTCAGTCAGACCCTTTTCTTAAATGAAAAAAAAAAAAAGAATAGAAAAATACTTGAAGTGCATACATCCAAGTACAAGCAGTCAACATAAACAATGTGAGACTGAATCAACATCCTTTGTTTTTTATGACAGTCCAGAAGTCCTGGGCAATAGGGTGCATTTGCACTCAATGTGACCTTTGATCCTGCTCTTTGTGACTTTCCTTAACTGTCTAAGGAAATACAGCCCAGTTATGACACCCCCACAATCCCAATAATTAGGAATTTTCTCCTGTAGAGTGGTTACTAATGGTTAATGCACGAGTTTGTTCTATCCTGTATCCTTATCAGTGGCCCAAATAATGGAATAACAAGGGTACAAAGTAAATTTATCAGGCTGGAAGAGTCAGAAAGCCCACTGGGTACTGAGATTCCATTATGAGATTATTGTGGCAAGTTGAATAAATTACCTGAAACAAATGAGAAAAATATCCAAGAGCAATAATCATCTGTATAAATACAGACACAGGAACAGCTGGTTAATCAGGAGTTCTGGGGTAATCCTAGATCATAAACTGATCAAGAAATCAGTCACAAAAAGGTTAAAAAAAAAAGTAGTGTACAGTGAATGCAGAGGAGCATTGTAGGTTAGACCTGTCAGCAATCCTTTTACTGGGCTGTGAGTCAGTCTCAGTGGGAACACCACAGCCAGTCTGACACAGTCATTTCAAGGGTTATCAACAGAAAACAGGCCAAAGGAGAGCAGGGCGATCTGAACTGGAGAAGCTGTGATTTGAGATTTGAAGAATCAGGATTCTTTACACTGGTTTGTCACGGGAAACAGGAACAGGCTTGAAATACATAAGAATTGCTGGAAAGAGGACAAGAATAACTGGTTTCTTTGTCCACTGTGGCTGAATCACAGACTGGTGGAGGTTGGAAGGTGGTTGTGGTTCAACCCCTCTGCTCACAGTGGGATCTGAGACAGAAGGTTGCCCGAGGTCGTGCCCTGGGGGTTGAGTATCTCCAAAGACTGTGACTGCACAGCTGCTCTGGGCAACCTGTGCCAGTGTTTGACCACCTTCACACTGACAAGAATTTCCTGTGTTCCAGTTTGTGACCGTTTCCCCTGATTCTTTCACTGGATACTCCCGAGAAGAGTCTGGCCCCATCCTCTTTTCTTCCTCCCATCAGCTATTTACACACAGTGAAAAGATCCTCCCTGAGTCTTTCTGAGGCCAAACAGTCCCAGCCCTTACCCCAGCACATACAGAGCAGTGACATAACCACAGGCAGAATGAGCTAGACAGAACAAAGCCTTTGGGTGAACAAGCCTGGGAACAGACTGCTGGTGACATTAGCTGGGCACAATCCACCACTGGTGTTTGTTTAACAGGTTAGGCAGCAATGAGCTGATGTGATCTTTTCCTCATCTCAACCTATGATGGTTTGTTGCAATCTGATTTTCTTGAATCTCAGTCTGTTTGCCCATCTCCACATTTCCTGAACCTTCTTTCCATCCATCCTCCATTCCTTTCCATCCATCCTCCCCTCTGTCTTCCCTGTCTCCTGCATGGACCTGTCAAGGAGCAGTAGAAGCTCCTGCCAAGGTGCAGCAACACCAGAGCTGCCAACACTTGCCAGCCACAAGGAATTGCAGCACTCATCCTACTGAACCCTCTTTGCTTTCTGTGCCACTTCCAGTTGGGTTCTGAGTCTTCACAATGACACTCTCAGTGTCGTGGGGTTTTTTTTTTGCCAAAACCAAAAAACGCCCCAAAACCCAAGGAAACAAACATGAGCAAGTCCCCAAATAACTTCCCTGCTTGACTAAAAGAGTTTGAAATGAGGTTTCTGAGACCAACTGGTGCATTACACATGCAATTGTTCTGTTTGGCTGATTTGACTTGCCTCAAGCTGGAATGTTAATTAAAGAGAAAAAGATAAACACAGACTCCAGTTCAATTTGCTAACAATCTTAAAAATAGATGCTACTGCCCTACTCCTAATCAAACACAGCATCCGAAGGCAAAGGCAATTTAACACTAACAAAGCCAGCTCTGGTCACAGATCTGATCCTCAACTGAAGTATGTCATTTGAAATATCACTTTTGTTTAATGTATTTGGATTCAGTTTATAAAAGATAAAATAAAAAATGCATCCTGCAATGGTTGTATAATGCTCAGGGGGAAAGGATTTGGGAAGCACTGGGAATCCACCCCTTTATGTTATGCTACTGACACTGCAATTAATTTACTGTGGCTCCTTGGTGGCTTTTGCTGGTGCCGTAAGTCACTTGGAATGCACAAGCAACCACTGCATCTCGGGGGAAAAGGGGCTTGTATGAATTCTGACCTGGGCTGGCTTGGACAAACAGCACCCTCGACAAAAGAGGGGTTTACTCAATAATTCATTGTGGTATTAACATCTTGTTCCTTTAAGATGGTCTTTCAGAAACTGAAGTGCAGATGGATCAGAAAGGACCTCTGGAGATCTTTAGTCCAACCTTCCACTTCAAGTGGCACTTTATCGAACAGCAGGGCTGGAATTTTGTATTTTTCTGCTGCTCAGAAACCTCGCATAGAGCTTCCCGGGAGGAAAAATCACTGGTACAGCGTGCTGGCACTGCCTAAACCCCGCTCACATTCTGCAGTCGGGAGGGTTGAAAGGTTTCAGCCACTCTACACTCGTAAGGACTCCTGTACTGAGCCGAAAGTGATGCTTTTGTGCCACAAGAGCAGCCTGGCATTCCGTGCTGTGGCCAGAAGGGCCGGGCAGTGACTGTGGCTGCCCTCTGTGCTGTCTCGGGTGGGACTTCTCCACTCGCTCGCCCAGTTTCCCTCCAATCCGCGGGGCGCTGCTGTCCCCTGCTGGCCGGGCCCTCCCACGGCACCGCCAACCTTCCATCAGGGGTGGGAGACCTCTAGGATAAAGTCCCACCATCAACCCAGCATGGCCCTGAATCAGTAAACCATCAAACCACATCCCCCAGCTCCTCTAGAACCCCTCAGGGGTGCTGCACCACCTCCCTGAGCAACATGTTCCAGTGCCTGAGCACCCTGACAGGGAGAAAATCTTCTAATATCTAATCTGAGTCTCCCCTGCCTCCAAACCTGTAGGATTAATACTAAACTGCCATTCTCCAGAACTGTGAGTTCTTCCACTGAGTGGGTTTTGCCTTTATTGGTGCATTATTTAGTGAATCAAGTTAGTTAGGAACAAGTTTCTTTGCTCAAGGCCAAGTAACTTCAGGGGCTTAGATTTTAAATTTGTCAGACTGAGAGCTTGGTTTTGCCAAGATGTGCCTTCTGCACAGATGTCCATTTGAACTGATACAAAAAATGAGTCTTTTCTTCCTCTGTCATCTACATAAATGTCTTTAGGTTCTGTTCCAACTTTAGGCAGCAAAGAAAGCTTTGGCTTGACAGAGAAAATCCACCAGGGAGGACAGGGAAAATTGTAAGCGTGAAAAGCTTCGTACCTCTCAGCTGAGCCAGGTGTCTGCAAACACCTCTGTGAGTTATGCGCTCGGGCACTTCCCAAGAACTGACAAAACCAAGACAGCATGGCTTATGGTGGAGAAATAAAGGAGTGGCTTAGCAGAGGGAAGCTCAGTACACACCCACAGAGAATAAAGGTGTGGCTTAATTCCACATTCCTCATTCAATAAAAGCACAAAGTCAAATAAATGAGTAAAATCTGTAATTTTTTTTATGGATTCGCATTTCAATAGAACCTGGTGTGTAGTGAGCCTATTGAAAGGCCAAGCCCACCACATTAACCTGTTCAATAATCTCAAAAATGTCAGTGAGGATAAGGTGTTTGAAACTACACCCTCACTCAGTGTTTTCCCCACTCTGATTTGCCATCCTTTCCCTCACTTGGGTTGTGCTCAGTTTGAAGCTTGCAGGAAATGAAGAGCTGCTGCCTGTGTTCTGTTCAGAGGTGCTGCTGGCAAAATTCTGTTCTGAAGTCTGCAGGCTTGTATTTCTTTTGAGGCAGGCAGAGACTGATGGATTAGGATTGTTAAACTCTGGAATGAGGATTAGAGCTGGGGTTATGGACTAAAGAGGTGCAGAGATGAGCCAGTGGCTTTCTTTGGGGTTTTTTTGGCTCTTCTGCCTGTGCTGGGGGATTGTTGTCTTTGTGTAGGTCCTGCACTGGAAATGGTCATCGGTTTTGTATGAATTTTGAGAGTGTCATGTACAAGTAGAGTTCTACAAAACACAGTTTGGAAGCCAAATCTCAGAGTGTCCTGGCTGTTAAAATACTGGATGTGTCAATGTTTGTTATAGCTAGAACATCAGGAACCCAAACCTGCATTAACCTGACACCTTTTACAAGCTCTGAACTGAAATCCCAGGAATGCAGGCACATCCCAGAGCCTGCCACCACAGCAGCAAAGCATCCTGCCCACGTGTTTACTGCCTGCTGGGGTGAGCACACCCAGGATGAGAAAGTTCCCTTAGCCAGGACAGGGAACCATTTTCCATCACGGTCCTTCAGTGTTTCATAAGCACGGCAGGAGGAAGCTCTGCCTTCGGGAACTGTGAGGAACCCCGAGGGCACACATCCCATAATTTCCCAGCCTTAGATCGTTTCTTAGCGTAGTCAAGCACAAACTATTTAAGGGAGGGATTCCCTGTGCATGTAATTGTGTGCTATATAAGAAGAGTTACCTGTCTAATTGTTACTGGGAAAAAAAGAAGGATAACAATTGCTGTGATTCCCGCCCTCCCTGGCAGTGCCTGTTTTCCTTGAAGTAATCAGGGACTTGTTGCTAGGTAGTTAATATTAAAGGTACCTTAAATATTTTAATGTGTCTATGCCAGCTGTTTCTAGGCAGCAGTATTTGTTTATGATATTGTTATCCAGCCCTACCTTATATCCTTTATTCGGTGTAATCCAATATATCCATACGGTTACTTTGCAGTCCTGATACTTTTTTATCCATGGAGTAGCATATTGAAGTAACTACTGGTAAGAATTATAAAATACCTCTAATGTAGAAGATTTAATCTTTGTCAGGATGCACTGATAGCTCCAATATTTGCAACTGATTTAAATATTGAATAACACAATTTGAAATTTGGTAGTGCTTCTGTGCACTTTCAGCATCAGCAGATGCTCACAGAAATCCAAAGTTTTAATGTAAATTCTATTACTTCAGTTAAATGCCTCATTAAGGGTATGTCTCATCATTACATCAGTGATTTGGAAGTAAAAATTGCTGTATTTTTTGCCACTGGGCAACCCTGCTTTAGGTTTTCCTTGGTTTAATCTCCTTTTTATTAAAATAAAATAGAAAAACTCGCCTGGCTTAAAAATTATGGCTCTGACTACCAGACTGTGCACTCTGAGCTGTGCACTTGGAGAGGAGAGAGACTGCTGATGACTCCTGTTCTTTGCCACAGATCTGTATGGGCTGTGGAAAACACATTACCTGCCTGCCCAGCCTGTGGGAAATGCGAGAGGGAATTGAATTATTCCAGACACTGCTCATTTCTGCAGATGGAAGAGCTGAGCTGAGCTGATGAGACAGGAGTGGATGGGAACTCCAAGTTCACCGAACGGTGAAAAGCAATAAATCAGGGCTTCAGGTAGATGAGTTTGCAAATCTTCTCTGTCCACTGTCAGGGGCTGCAGAAACGCAGCAAAGCCAAGCTCAGATCCACCCACACCCCTTCCTTGCTAAATTCAGTGTATTTCTTTTAGTGCTTCAAAACTCAGATAACCCCCCATTTTTGGAAATAATTTTCTCTTTGTGAAGGCAGGTGACCAGCCCTGCAGTCAGGTCACCTGTACGCTGAGGATCTATGACAGAAGCAGTAACACTTAGAAGTTTGTGACAGTTTCTTGCCTGCTCACCTCATTCCTAGAACAGGTCCCACATTTCATTGGGAGCAGCTCATTATTTACATCTCTATCTCCAGCTTTTTTATCAAGACTTCCAACAATGTTATCCTGTAGTGCAAACACTACCAGGGATTTCTGTCTGTGTTGTGAACACGTCAGAGAACATTCCTTGAATAGGTGTCAAAAGTAAAGAAGTGGAGATAAACAGCCCCATATTCTGTGTTTAACTCTCACACATGAAGTGTGTCCCCACAGCTCAGTGCCCTCTGGAACTGTTTCCTGAAATCATGTGGTGAACACACTTTTCTCCTTATAATCTGAAATTTAACATTCAATCCTCCCCTTCTGCTTGCCCTGCAGTTTGCTGGTGCAAGGACACATGGAAACTAAATCTTCCTTTTGTCTGGATTTGCAGCTTTGGGAGACAGCAGTGGAAATTCCAGTAGAAATTCCAGTAGGAAACAATTGACCCAGCCTCTTTATTTTTAAAAACTGCTTCTTTATAAATTCTGGAAAGGTATTTGACTGGGAATTGATATGCTCCCCTGCTTTGTAACCAGCTCCTTGCCCATCTTAAAATAACTGTAGCCTCGGCTGGCAGGGCTGGCATACAATTACACTGTCTCTAGTGTTACACAGCACGGACTTCATGGTTCTGGTGTGCAGATTGACACCACTCACAGTACTAGGGAACCCCAAATCACCCTCTGGGCAGCAAGGCTAATGTACCTCAGTGTCATCCATTTATCTTCAAACAAGTGCTTTACCTGCAGAGAAAATAAACACACTCGTTCATTTGGCTCTCCTGCACCATCAGAATGCTTCCAGATACATAGATACAAGTGAAAGTGCCAAGGAAATAATTGTATCTATTGCTAAAATGATTGTGTTCATGTGTCAGTAATGACAATATTATATTGACATAACCAGAGGAATGTGGGGCTTGAGTTTATATTTATATTTTATGGTAAGGTTTCAGGAAATGCTATTTTGTATAGTTCTGGCTTCAATCTGCATTTTGCAGCAAGCACTGAGCCCAGGTTAGTTATTTCTAAAGGCCTCCTTTACCCCTGGAAAGGGACTGATTTGTTTCTGTCAGGAAAATTGTGGTACTGATAGCTTTTCTAGCAACCCCAAAGGTTTATATAATATTAAACATTCACAGCATTTAAATGCCTTTGCTAATACACCTGCATTTTATTTCTTGGCCACAACAGGACCAAAAGCACGGACATTACTGCCCATAACTAGTCCTTTAGTCTAAGCCCACATTGCCCTCACGTTTCTGTATGTCTCATTAAAGTCCATGATGCAGTAGTGCCTTCTATATTTAAACAATCAATACATGCACATCTGAGAAGGGAGACTGAAAAGCCAGCAAATTAAAACCTTCTTGTAAGCATACCTTGATGGAGGTTTGTCCTCTTCAGCAGCTATGAGCTGCTTTCCTGCCTTCTGGGTGGAGTCTGATTTATACTTTCCTTCCCAAATTTGTCCGTAAACACAGCTGAGCTAGCATAAAGCTGGAGGGCAAACATACCCCAGATAAAGAGTTTGTACCTCCCCCTGGAAAAAGGGAGGAATCGGTGCACAGTTGTCTCAGCGTGCTCTGGGGGGCAATGGAACTCCTGCTGCCCCTTCCTCAGGGCAGGGCATGGTTTGGCTGTGTGTAAATAAATAGTCAAAATGCTATATTTATAGGAAACACAATGCCTTGCTGCTGTGAGAGTTTAAATATAGAGAACAGGCCACTCGTGGCATTTAAAATATCACAAGCTGGACAAGATAGTGCACTCAGAAAATAGCCTAAGCTTTCACTGTGCTTCCGTGTACAGGCTTTTCATATCCCTCCTGCTACTTGTAAATGAGCTGAAACCGTGCCTTTCACTGACTTGGGCATTGTTTGCCTCTTGAATAAATTAACTGCTTGACACTTAATCGATTTTTTTGAAATGGTTACTGCAAATGCACTTTGAGCATCTTGCACTCAACAGCACATTTGCTTTTTGCTGTGCGCGGCTGCACACGAAAAGTAATGAACACAACTCTTACTGTGACTATTCAAACCCTAAGTACTTCCTACCTGAGTCTCAAAGCAAAGGTACCCAGTGTCAAGCCACAGACCAGCCAGCCCCACACTGCAGAAATGCAAGGGAATGAGGAACCCTCCTCCTCTGCTCTGCCAGCTCCCCCAGCACTGGTACCAAGGCCAGGCTCTGCAGGGAACAGGTCAGGAGCTTACAGGGAATGGCTGGGACTCTTCAGCTGCTTCCTCCTCGCAGCCCTCACGCAGATCTGGGGCTGTGCTGGTGTGTCAGGACACACATGCTGGCCTGGGCACGGTTCAGTCTCGAGCAGCAGAGCAAACCCAGCGGGCGATGACTCAGAGCAGCAGCCGCCCAGCCCACAGCTCCGGGGCAGCCACATGGACTTTCCCTTATTAGGCCACATCATGAAACCTTCATTTCCAGTTGTACCTAATTCTGCAGGAGTAGCACTGACTTTAATCACCAACTTTCAGAGTGCCACTTGGCAGAGTGTAGCTCTACCTCCAGCTTTGCTTCTCGAAAAGAACCCCCTCAGTTGTAATTACCTTTGGCTCCAACTACTCTGACTAACACAGAATGGTATAACATGAATCAGGCTCCATTAGCAGCAGATGACATGTTTGAAAAGCTAGCACCTGTTTAACTTCCTGTAAATAGGACATTTTTAAGACTATAACCCTAATTTGTACAGGGCCACCTCAGCTAACGAGGTGGTTTTGATCTGGATTGTTTCAGTGCACTACTGAACAAGCCCACACCGAGACAGGGCCTCGTTCCTCCAGACTCTGCTTACAGCTCAGGCCTAAAAACACAGGGCTGATATTCCTCGATTCAAGTATTTTTGTTACATGATGTCAGGGATGTGTGTCCTCAACTGAAATGTAATCCTGCATGAGCAATGTGCCACTGAAATGAGTTCATGCAAGAATCATGCAGGCAGATGAACTTTCACACCTCTTCACCAGAATGCCTACAATGCTGCTCCCAAAGCTGGGGGAGCCAAAAGGTTACGAGACATTGTGTATTCTTACACGATGATGTTGACTATCAAAATGAAACTAAAAGAAGCATCGCCCTTCTACCTACAACTCAGCAGACAGTTCACGGTCACACTTATTTCAAAAACACACACTGCACTACAATTGACATGTTATTTTAAAATAAAGAGTGACAGTTCTCAATGATGACTCTCAAACCGCCCCTTAAAAACAGGTTTTCAGATGGATTTAAACCCAATTCCCAATTCACTTTCAACACTCAGAGTGTAGTTCAGTAAGTAATCAATTGCTTTGAGCAACTGAAGTTTTCCTCCTATGCTGTAAACCTGCTATCAGGTAAAAAAGATTCCTTGGTATTACAAATGCAAATCGAGGGTAACTTCTGCAGTTTGGTTAGGAGCCCTTCCTCCCCTGCACTCCTTCTGCACTGGCTGCTGATTTCATTTGACATGGATGTACCTGAAGTACGTCTTATGGGCCTTGTTTAAGTGTAAATTGCCAATCACTTAGAACAAAGTATTGCTTGAACTGTTCACAAAATGAGAGGAGTCATGTTGGGCCTAAGAACACAGAGTGTGTCTGGCTGGAAAGTCAGAAGCAGTGCTAATAAACAACTCATGACTTTGCAGAAGAAGTGAAGATACTGTACATTTCTGTAAGACAACACAGCAGATACAGATCTCAGTGGTATAAACATTTCTGTTGCAGGGAGAGGGAAATGCTAAGCCAAATTTCTTCCTGGGTCCACAGATGGGATATAGCAACAAAATCAAAAGGGAGGAAGGGGATGGAGAAAGACACAGTTTGGTCTTGGTGAGAAAACAGTTGTCAGACTTCAACTACAACACTGCTCTAACACATCTCTGTGTCTAGAAGAGTGTTTTTAAATCCAACTACTGCCTTTACATTTCCACCTTACAAAACCACAAGACTAAATTAGGCTTCCATATTATTTTATTTCCCTCTTAAAATATAGCATTGAAGTCCTGCACACATATAAATATCCCTACAGTTTCTTACACGCTTTCTATCCATCGTTACTTAAAGTGCCCAACTGTGAACATTAAAAATAAAAACATTACTGTTAAGAGTGGCTATACTTAGAAGAGGACTGGTATTCTGACAGTGCAGGCCACTGATTTTACAAAAATCACCTGCAGAAGAATACACCCTAAACAACACGCATCAATATTAACCCTGAAGTCGTTTGGTTTCTTCCACTCAGCTGCTCTAAAAGCGATTAATGCACAGGGTTTATTTTTGAAACATGTCTTTTACATAGTGTAAGAATAAAGGATAAATGCATTACTTTCTTTCTAGCTTCCTCCTTTCCCCACAAAGTGTTTACTGTGTCCCAAGCTGCTACGCTGAATAAAACCAGTTGAAAAGAGCTCCGGAAATGCATGCAACTTAAAATTCACTTAAACACACTTTAAGTTATAGAGTCTGAGAGATTTGGATTTCAGCACATAGCTATGGTTCAGTTGGGTTATTAGATGTGTTTGTCGTAGTAGCCAGATTGGTAAACACTTCTTCCTTAGTTTCAGGCTGATGTCTTTCCATTTTGGTTTCCTCTTTAGCATTTTTATTACCGGTATCTCCCTTACTCTTGACTACCACAGGTTCAATCTCCATGATTTCCTGTGGTGCCTTAGGCTCTGGACAATTGGGCTGAAGTCCATCAACAGGTTCTGGGACATCTTCCGCTTTCTGTTCAAGTTTTTCCAAAATGGTCTGGACCTTCCTCACCCCATCTCTCCTGGCCTGGCGCACATCCGCACGACCCTCAGGGTCCACTGAGTCTAGGGCTAGCAACTCTTTGGTCAAATACTCTTCAATCATCAAGTACTTTTTGTCAGTTTTCTTGCCTTCAAAGGAGTTGACCGCCTGCTCAAGCATTTGTACTTTCTCCAGAATCGCTTCCACTTTCAGAACACCGGGATGCTTCGGAGGTTCTCCCGTTTCCATCGTCTTCGGTGGTGGCGGTGGCGCTTCTTCAGGAGGAGGCCTTTCCTGGGGGGGAGCAACCTTAGCAGGGGGAGGAGCCTTTTTCTCAGCTTTCTCTGCCATGGCTGGAGGCTTCTGGGGTGGCGCTTTAGGCTCTGGTTCTTGGTGGGTGACCTGAATTGGGATATATGTTGACGGTGCTTCAGTTTCGGGGGCTGGGGCTGCCTTGTTCTCGGGCTTCACTTCAGGTGGGGGGGCTGCTCTTGGTGGCTCCTGAGGAGGGACTTGTTGCTGAGAGACCTGGTGAGCAAGGCAAGTTTTGTGTTGAGACACAAAGCTCCTTATGTCCTTCTAAAGAACAAGTAACCTAACCCCCAGCTTTCTGTGCTCCTGGCAGTGCCATTTCCGCTCACAGGATGATTAACCGTTCCTGGGCACTGCTGAATTTTAATGTTTTCAAAACCAGCACTGTGCTGGAAAGCATTTTCAAGCTATTGCAGTCTACAGGCACAAATCAACTCTCACAAACATTAAACTTCAACACACCAAATCCTGCCTGTGCCCAATAAAATCAGCCCCACGAGCAGTTCTGTAAGACAGGATCTTAGAGCAAAGCCTTCCCCTGACTGAAGTCAGAGCTTTTGCAGCTGACAGCAGCACAGTCAAGGTTTCATCCTTGGGTCAATAACTGAGAGCTCACCTTTCCTGAAAAGCCAACTACTTTGAGTTTCAGTCCCATTTTGGGCTATTCTCATCCTGTTCCTGTTTTCAGGGCATTCCTTTTTTTTTGCTAGTGCTTATTTTTACTGATTTTATCTTTAGCATATTCACATGCAGAGGTTACTGTGTCAATCTTATTACACTGGAGTGATTAGGGACAATCCTTGGGATTACTCCAGATCTATGGCATCAAATCAGAAACCTCTTGAAATTGAGATTAGTTGGGAAATCTTAGCAGAAAACTGCATTTTGTGAGATCTGTGTTTTCCTTTCCCTGACACCTCCTTTACTTGTTTGTGCACATATACAGTGATTTTGAAAGATACCGAATCCAGCTCTCCCGGATTTAGATGGCTGAATTAAAATATCTATATTTTATTTACACCAAATAAATAAGTGGCCTGCACAGACAACCTGTTACTGCTTTAGCCATTGAACATAAAAATTATTAGTGAGCACAAACTCTCACCCACAAAAATAAACTAGCACGATGACCTAAAATATGCTATTTAACCTGAAGTCTTCCTTGTTTTGTCCTAGCACAAGGGTTTTCAAATATATTCACCTAATTCTACTCCTCTCCAGAGAGGAAATCAAGGCTTGTACACACCCACTCCACACACTCACAGCTAATTCCCAGTAGTCTTTAACTGTAGTTTTAGTAAGAATTTTAACATGGGTAAAATGTTCAATGAGCAACAGGTTCTACACCCAAGAGCTTGCTTCCAGCTGGAAGAATAAAAAGCTCTAAGACTAGATTTTGCTGATCCTTTCTCTTCACAGCTAAAATGACTTCGTGCATCTGATGCTATCCCTAAGTGGCTCTGAGACATCTGAGAAGTGTATTTACAGAGATGTCACAAATCCCACGGACCTGATTTTCATCTCATAAACATAATGCAACATCAGTGACCTCAGTGTAATTACACCAAATTATAACTCTGACGAGAGGAGATCAAATCAGGTCTTAAATCACATTTCAGTGATCCAAAGACTCCACAGTCCTGACATGTGGAAAGGCAACTCTCTGCTCGTGTTAATCTCAGCATCTCCCAGTCTGAGTAAACCCAGAAAGGGAGACTGCTTTGCGTGCTTTCATCTACGTGTTGGTACAAGCTCATTTCCAGCTCCAGCCACACTGGAGTCCCTGGGAGGCGATTCCCTTCCCCGCTCTACGTACCTGGGGTCTGTCTACCACTGTCTGCACTCTGATGGGAGCTGGGGGCTGCATCTGGCTGGTAACTCTGGCTGGGGAGCTCTCCCGACTCGAAGAGCCTCTCTGAGCCACCCTGAAGGGAGACTGAGCCCGCGGCGCCTTGGGCTCCCTGTCCTCGGGCTGGATCTTGTGGAACACCGGCTGGTGGGCCTGGAACTCGCTCTGCTGGGCAGGGTAGTGTGTCTTCTGTGCCTGATGGTAGGCCTGTGTCGGCTGCCGGGGCATGTTCTCGTGGATCACGGGAATGGGAATATAACCACGGGGAAGCTGATGGCTCCCTGCGTTGGGTCTGCCAGAGGACTGAGGGGAAGCTGTTGGAGGATCAGATGCTCCAGGAGGAGGAGGCTGCCACGAAAACAAAATCCGTTAGTAGATTTTAACCATTTTGCGCTCACAATACTTTTCATTTCCAAAGAGAAACAGAGGCAGTCATCACAGAAACTGAACTTGTGTTTCCGGCACACAAGGGCTCCATTTCCCTGGGTTTTTGGCCAAGGGCCTCACTAGACAAACCACAGAAGTTGTGAGAGCATCGTCATAACAAGTAGAAACCTGAGCTACAGCATTCCCAGCCCTCAAATGAGCAGGGAGTGGATGCTCAGTCAGAATGTTTGCTGCTTTTGCATGGCTGTTCCTGTCTAAACCTGTCAAATTTGAGGTAAATTAGGCTAAGCAAACAAATTCTAAGCTGAAGACAAAAATCTAACACTAACAGAGGCACACAACGTTTAGACTTCTGATCCCAGTGACACTAACAGATCTTGTATGTTTTGTTGGGGTTTTTATGAAGCATGTTACCAATCTGGTATCAGGCTATGGCAATACATCCACAGATAATGCCCCTTTTTCCCCTCTCCTGGACCTTCCAAGTGCCTCAGCCCCTCAGCACCAGCAGCAAGAGCTGCACTGGCTTAGCCATGCTGTTAGGAACAAGCACTGGGCTGAGCTGCTGCAGAATCCAGTTCTCAGCCTGTTCCAGGTTGTAGGTCTGCAGTTTGGGCAAAGGCAGGTTGTTTGTTCCCATCCTCCCATGTTCTGCTCTGCCTGTCCATCCCCTCACCCCCTCTGCACCAGCTCCAGCAGCTGATTCCCTGCTGGCTGTGTGACACAGCTCAGGGAAAGGCCAGGTCAGCCTGGAGCTGGCAGAGGAGAGGGCAGGACAACAACACTGCCAGAAGGCAGGAGAAGGGCAGGCAAGGCAGGAGGGAAGGGGAACAAGCCCCCTCTTTCGGTGCTGGTGAATGCTCAGCTGCTCATGAAACAGCAACCCTAAATAACCAAGCGCTGGTCTGCATTGTAGCCCCCAGCACTGGCACCACTGGCAGCCTTGCTGACACGCAGTTTACAGTCACCAACAGGCTCTGCTCACTGGTACCGTCACTGCACTGCCTAAGCTTGTCACATCAAGTTCTGGGTCCCCTCTGTTATCTCTGAGGACTTCAGTAAGTGGCACAGGAGACACATTCCTGAAGCCACTCAGCAGACGAGACAAAGCTTGGAAGAAGGAAAAGCTGGGCCTCTTATCCTGGTACTGCATGGACAAGGCATTGTTAGTCAAGACAGCTGAGAAACCTGCCAACAGGATTTTAATTACACTGTTCAGACTCCAAATAGGTTTCAGACAAGATGCCACTACTGCTGAATTACAGACCTGATACGTTTTCAGCTTGGTGAAAGCTGAATTTCCTGCTCATCTTACTTTGAATAAAAATGAGGTTGGTATTTCCATATATTACAAGAATACCAATTTGCTAGTTCTCCACAGAAAACAGGCCAACCAAAATCCTACCTTCCCAAACACAGAACAAGCAGGGTGACTTTTTTCAAAGAAGTTCATCGTTTGGAAATATTTTCACATGCCACTGAAGGACAAAACCACCTTACAATTCACTTTTAAATCTGCATTTATGTAAATCCATGCTCTTTATAAACCGAAATATTAAATTAAGAAGCAAAGGACCTCTGAAGTGGCCCGGGTTGTTCGCTGACTGGACACTTTTATTTTTGTCTCTCCCACTTTGTTCACTTCAGTTTGACTCACGGGGCAGAACACAAGAGACTTGTCTTTATCCTCCACTTGTGAGGGAAGCTGTCCAAGCCCTGACCAGCCCTCCCCTGCTGCAGGACCCGCTGGGCTCAGAGGCTCCTTCCTGCAGGGTCCCTCACACGCATTTACCTCCGCAGAGCCATGCCAGAAGGGAAACAGGTGACTCTGGAAAACCCAGACACGTTCCTGCTGCCGCGACTGCGCAACTCCCGCATTTCAGTACCGGCAAAGCATCGGGAAAATGTAACCCCGTGGCAAGCCTGGCTTTGCGAAGGCTCCGCTCCCCGTGTGCCACTGAGGTCACGGGGTGCCTGCACACGGCAGAGGCGTCCCCGCGGTGCCGGTCGTTACCTCGTGTCCGTGCGTGGCGGGCGCCGGTGCAGCTGCCGTTGTCTGTCCGCTCTGTTTATCGGCGGGCGCGGGGGACTCGGGGCCGGGATAGGCCCCCCTGGGGGGCGGCTGCGCCTGCCCCGCGCCGGCCACGGCTTCCGTCTTGTACCTCTGCGGGCCGGGCTGCGCGGCAGAGAAGCAGGGGTGCTGCTGCCGGCCGTCCAGGCCCTCGTGGATGACGGGGATGGGGATGTAGCCGGCCCGCAGCTTGGGGTACCCCACGCTTCCTTCTCGGGCCGGCAGCTGCCGGGGGCTGTCGCGGGATGGGCCGTTCGCTGACGACTGGCCTTCCTGCAAGTGAAAAACATCGCTTAGTGGTAGCTCAGAGAGGATGGTAAGAAAAAGCTGCCCTGAAGGTCTGTCCTAAAAGCAGCATCAGCTGCGTGTGAGGAGCTGAGCCCTCTCAGGGCTGTGCAGGGCAGTGAACAGCAGGTGCTAACACTGCAGGCAGCAGAAGGGAGGAAGCTAAAAAATCTGCTTGTGTGTGGGGCCTTCAGCCCCACTTCTCAGAAATGCTTAATTGGGCTTTCCTTGGCCTAACTACAACAAGATTTCTTGTTTAGCATGCATCACTAGGTTTTAGCCACCAGCCCACCCTGTTCAGTGGAGCTCATCCAATTCAAACAAGCCCATTTCCTTAGCACCTCTCAGAACACATCCGTGCTACAGATAACATCTGAAGGGACACTTCCAAGGAAGGCTAATCCCATCAGAAACACAATCTTGTTGGTATTGTTCTTCCCCTGACTGAACAATACATTCACTTCCAGCAAAGGGGAGGATTCAGTTCAGTAAACATTGAGGGAGAGGGGAGGGGAAGACAGGACAGCCTAACAAAGGGGAAAAGGCTGAAAAGCAAGATGAAAAAATCCCTGGGTTGTCTGAATAGGCTCCCTGGACAATGTCAAAGCCCTGGCAAGGGTGGAAGTGGTTTGTACTCAGAGCCCTCACAAGTCCTCTAGTAAGTTCTTCCTGCATCGGTCATTCTATTTTGAGACCCCGCGAGGGCCAAGTTCCAGATGTATCTCTAAGTCAGATCATATAACAAGCACCTCTGTCATTCAGAGGGTAATGTCATTATTCAGTAAGAGGAGAATTTAATAAGGGGACATATGGTGCAAGTGTTGGAAACCCTATTTTTAAAGAGTTGTTTAAGCTGCAAAAATATTTCATGTTGCTTTTGTACACGTTGATTTACCAATTCATTAGGAATTAGCTATTTTACCAACCAGATTACCAGTGTTCTTTCAGTATGGCAGTATCCCCTTAAAAAGCAATTGTGAGAATTCCTGTAAGCAATGAAACTTCAGAGAATAAAGGCCATTATTTAGGGAAACCAATAAAGATAAAAAACATGGAAAGGAACAAGTTCAAAGTCCGAGCCCTGATGTTCCATTTCCTTTTACTTATTAAAAAAAAACCTCCACAAAGGAAGAATTCTGGAAGAGGCCCAGAGGAGAGCCGGGCCTAGAAAGTTCGCACGGAGCAGCCATCTGAAGTTGGCTCTTCCAGCTGCAGAACAAGGATGATCTCATGCCAAGGTCTGCACTGGGATCCACCACCGACAGATGAGTCATCTTAAATTCACCCTACCAGGAAACCACGTTCCTCTGCTCAGCACAGGCTGGCCAGGGGCTTTCAGGACCCCACACACCACAAACATGTGCTTGTTCACCTCCCACCAGCATAACCCTGCACACGGAGCCCTCCCGGCAGCCTCCTCTCCCAGGATCCACAGTTCCAGCAGCAAACTGCATTTACAGCAAAATAACCCTGAGGTGTGCTCAGCTGACAACAATGAGAGGCCCAGGCAGAGCCAAGTGTCCACAGGGCGAGCTGGGAAGGAAACTGATGATTCCAGAGTGGGAAGAAGCACCTTGGTGCTCCGAGCTGACTCCAGGCATTCCGTGCCCGGCCTGCGCCAGCTGCTCTGCACAGTCTCCCTGCCGGAGTAACCCGAGCATTCCCCAGCCACCCCACCTACAGCACGGCTCCCACTGCCATAAAAAGGAGATTCCCTCACTTGCAGCCTCTCTGTGGGAAGGCTTTAGGAGCTGGGTGGGCCAGGAGCACCTGCAGATGCCCTGGCATGAGAAGGCTGTCAGCCAAACCAGCTCCACTCCACCTGGGTGTAAAGAGCTCCAGATTAGCTGTCAGCTCCTCTCTGGGCATTTCTGGGGTCTGCAACGGCTTCATTTGGGGATAAGACCTCCAATCATCTGGAGTAATCCACAATGATAAACCACTGCCAAGGATTCAACATGGACAGTGCCCACCCCTTCTACCCTGCATGAACCACCCCCCTGGGAGTCCAGCCACGGGCTTCCCCTTCCATGTCATGTTCAGACCTGTGAGGCTGCCCTTGCCCTGAACCTTCCTAGCAATGTGAGCAATCTGCCACAGCAACTTAAGCCCTGGTAAGAAACACTAAAGCAGCAGCCCAGAACCAAAGCCAAATCAGGTTGGACCGCTTTTCCAAACCATTCATCCTGCAACTGAAGTAAAACTTCTGACAATACTTTATTGGGTGGGTTTGGTTTGTTTGGTTTTAGTTGTTGTTGTTATCTTGGGGTTTTTCTTTTTGTTTGTTTTAATGGAAACATTGGCTCTTCTAAGAGCCACAGCATAAACTATCCTGCCATAACTTCTCATGTATTCTCACAGCTTCAGACAAGCTGCCTCTGTGCAAAGTTAGCATTGAGCTGGTCCTTTATCCAGGCTTTTTTTGCCCTGTAGTCAGCTGCAGCCCCAGAGGAACGCCTCTCACCCATGCAGTCACGCTGGAGCAGCCCTCAGCAAAGGTACAAATGCAGTGGCCTTGTTTTCCCCACCATTGGTAGCTCTGAGGCAGAGATCAGGTTCAGAAAAGGTGCTCTCATCACAACTGCTCTTCCTGATCTGCATTGTTCCCTTCAACACTTCATTAATAGTTAACTCTAGAAACAGTTGCTTACATTAGCCAGTTTGTGTCACCACATCTTAAACATTCCTGTTCCTTTTCCTTTCCTTCCGACTGTCACACAGACCCAAACATGGACAATCCATTGCCAAAGACCACCACGGCCCTGGGTTCAGGTAGATGCTGCCAGTGGTTTGGGTGCCCTTTCAGTGACAATCCCACCCAACAGTGAGGACGTGCAGATCCCAGTCCCCCCATGGCCAGGCTCACAGCCCAAGCAGTTCTGTTCTGAGCAAGGCAGTCTGTGTTTCCAGCCTGGACAAACAGGTTCTGGAACACGGCAGGGGAAGCTCAGGTGTGCCTGGGGACAGTGTGCAAGGGGGAGGAATGGAGTCGAGCTCTGGAAAACTGTCGTCATTACACCACAGGGAAAAAATTCATGGATTTGCTCTGAATGCTTTGTGTTTTAGAGCACAGCCAGCACAAGAAAAAAAAAAAAAAAAAAAAGCCAATTTCTGGCTTTATTTGCCTTCTATCGCATACAGTTCTTGCTTGTTATATTAACAAACATGTTATTTGGAAAAGTGCAGAGCTCACACTGAACACAAATCTGCACAAAGAAAGAAATGCCCAATAAATGAATCACTAGTCTTAGTCCATCATCCTTCCCAATTTACACATAAACACCAGGAACCCAATTCAGGTTTCTGCTTTAAAACAAACTGAAGTAAAATTCCTCTGCCCTCATCTAAAGAAACAAATTCCTTAATAACAAAGCTGAGAGTAGCTACAAGCAGCAGAGTATTAATTAATTTTCAGTGCGTAGCAGGACTGAGTCCCAGCACTGCAGCAATCCCAGCTCTGATCACACACCTTACATTAAACAGTCTCCCCAAAAAGTGGGGAGCACAAAAATGCAGAAAACCTCCCTTGAGCAGCTCAGACATTTTGACAGCAGTCCCAGCCTACGTTTCAGGGAGGCTGCAATACCCCAGGAACTCAAGCCCACTGCCCCGTGTGGGGAGGTGCTGATGGAACAATCCTCCCATGCAGTGAAGGGGAGGGCTCTGGCCCAGCTGGGAGGGCATTTGACAGCTCGCTCGGGACCGGGCCCTGCGTTTCTGTTGTCAGGCCATCACCACGATAAACAAAGGTGCAGCCAGCACGGGTTGTGCAACTGGAAAAAACACTTCATACCCCTCCATCCTTCTCTTGGCTTCCTGTGGGAAGGGCATGGTCAGCACTGACACTGAAATCCTCCAACTTGCCCGGCTTTTAAGTGAGTTCTGAAACCAAGAGCCCTCGGAAGGAAAAAAAAGCAACAGCAAGAGGAGAAACACAGCGTTGAAACAAAACTCCTAATACAGCTGTAGTATCTGGAGTGGATAATGGCATAACTCCCTGCGTGCCCCAGCTCAAGTGTTATTCCAGACTGAAACACAGACACCTGCAAATTCAGCCCCTGCTTATGCCAGCAAATTGCCATTGGAGTTTTCCAGGTGGCTGTACCAATCAAATCAAATTTGTCAAAACATTCTGTGTGCCTGCTAGATGACTGCAATAGTTGTACTGAACTCAGAGTCTCCCTTTTGAGACTCCTTACATAATACATTTTTCATTCCTCTTATACTAAAACGGTCTACAAAATAAAGTTTAAAAGCAAGTTTTGCTCCATCGCACTCTTGCATTCTTAACCTGTACAGATGTTATCTGCAGTACAGCAGCATCTGTGTATTATACTCACATGGAGCACCTCTGTAGCTCTGCACAGCAGCAGTGCAAGTGTTTAAATTGCACCTGTTCTGTGAATATTATCTAAAGCAAAGGAAAAACAAAATTTACCAATACTGCCAAGAGATTCAACATCTTTCTGTCAGCAGAGGGTCTGCTGACTTCAGTGGTTCTGACCTTGTAAGCTGCTGCTGAGGAGTACTATGCTCACAGAAGTATTCTAGTTGCCCAAGTGACTGAGAAAAAGCTAGTACCTGATAAAAATCTAACTTCAGATCATATTTTCCATGATATTAAGCCCAGATCCTAAAAATTTAGGAAGAAGGGAATAGCATGATCCTGTTCTTTCACATCCAAATACATCTCAAATGAGTCACTGAAATACAACCCCCAAGTTTCCTTTGCACATGTGCCTACCTAAATGTATTTATCAGAAATTACCATGAAGAGCCAGAAAAGCCAGTGGTACCCAATATTAAAATCTAAGAATGATGTATCAATTCTCTTTATTAAAAAAAAAAAATCCACTTAAAAAAAAAAAAAAAAAAGAGAGAGAGGCAAACTAAGCACTACAATTGGATTCTAGATCCATTTGTATTTTACTCCTGGCCAGGCCTTTCCTCCTCCTGTGTTGTGTTAACTAAGCAAAAGTACTACACTAGCTCTGCTATCAACAGAAATCAGCATATCCAAGTATTTCTAAGGAGTTTCTCAGCAGTGCTTTGTATCTGAACGTGTTAATAGCACAACATCAGCACGGAGTAGGTTTTATTACCAGTCCCCAGATAACCACACAAATTGGAGGGTGCAGAGTGATCTGCTCTCAGTGCTGACTCCAAACTTCTTAGGGCTGCTCTTCAGCTGCTGAAGCCTTTTGCATTCTCACCCTTTTACTCACAATTTGTGCTTAAACACATCGACTGAGCACACAGGCATTTCAGAAGGATATCATTAGCTGCTGACTGCAGGAACCCATGAATAAGCTGGGCTGCATGAGCTGTCTCAGTAGGACTTGGTGTCAGTCGCATCATGTAACCCAATTACAGGCCAAGCTGCTTTTGATGTTCCACTTGTTGAATGCTGAGCTTTTATTTCCTAACATACACATGTGTAGGCAAATAGGCCTTTTGTTCCCTCTTGTAATTATGGGGCTGTGTTATCCAAGCATTACATTAACATATGCTCTGACTGAGGAAGGCCAGCGATGCCATTAGGAATAAATAAACACCATTAGAAACCGAAGGAGAAACCTAATCCTGAGCTTTGCAGCACAGAGAGCCCGGAGCAAACACATCCTGCAGATCAACCAAAAAAAAAAAAAAAAAAAAAAAGCCCTCTTTTATCACTAAAATGATTCTTAAGCTAAAGCACCTCGGTGCAGACATGACATCACCTGCCTTTTGTGCCCACGAGTGGAAGTTGGCCCGTGCACAGAAAGCACCCCAGGGGCCAAACTGAACATGTTTGAGAGAGAAGCAATGACTGCTGCAAGGAGAGCAGGGATCACCACCCACCCTGGCAGCTTTCATGGACAGGGTTAAAGAAGAGCCCTTTGGAGGGCTAACAGAAACATCCTCGTCCAGGGCGATGAGAATGACACACTTTATTCAGTTATTTCTGTTCATCCCTGCTTGCCTGAGAAGCAGGTAGTCAACCTACTGCTCTCCTGTTAGCTATGAACCAGAAATCTGGAATACAGGAGAAAGCACAAGTCTAAAAGATTAGCAAAACAATGCCTCATTAAAAAAAATGAGAATAAGGAAATACTGTTTGAAGAGAGGGCTGTGAATTTCAGCTTATCATCAGGCTCCACATTTTCATCTAAAATTTCATTTTGCGAGCAGCATTTTCGTGACTTCACTTCCTCAAACAGCAATTTCCAACACTAAAACCACTTGCTACACTGCACCTCATTTATTAGTTATAAGGCTTTGCCATCAGCCATAAAAAACACACTTTCGTGCTACCTGGGTGATGACAGACGAGTCGCTTACCCAACACATGCCTGATTTTCCTGTGAAATCAAGAAGGAAAAATAAAAGTAATCAAACCAGCAGCTTCTGTAACATATTTAAGATACAGCATTTTTCTTTCAGTCTGTAATTAAATAATGTGATCTGTGTGAACAAGCCACATTCTAATTTACATTTGCCTTTCACTTGGCACGAAGAGAGACCACAGATGCCCCAGAAAGCTCTGGAGACAGAGCTCACCTAGGGAGTGATCCTGTCTGGATACCCCACAGCAAACTGGGCTGTTACCTGCCTTATCACAGTTCCAGTGGGAACAATTCTATTTTTGCCCTGTGATTATGGAAAAATCCTGCCTGTGTATACAAGTGTTAAAAATATGATTCCTAGGCAAGAACGCTGCCACCTGGCACAAGGATTCTTCCTTTGTCCTTTAGATCAGAGGCACACAGTGCCAGGACTTGCACAGAACTCTGCAACCCCTCCTTTGCTTTTCCTCTTGCGTGATAGCCCAGACACTGCCATGATCTGCAGCATTTCTTCAGTTCCTGTCTCTCACTTCTGATTAGATCCACCTCTTGCTTTCAGATTAACCGATATCCCCGTAAATTAACTCCCTGCTTACCGTGTAAAGGGGGGCTTTAAATAACTGCACAAAGCAGCTGCAGGGAACCTGGACAGAGCCAGTCACAATCCTCCAAAAATCCCCTGCTGATAATTCTGCCACTGCTAACACATTCTGCCTTTTACATGCAGTCCCTTTGTAATCCAGTGACTAACCTGCTAACCTGACAGAGTGCACATCAGCATTAGTGATGTAAAACACCGCAGGTAGAAGAGGCCCTAATTGCCAGCTAAGCCAGCCCTACATTCCCTTCCCCTGATGTGAACCAGGGGGAGAGATGCAGTTTCAGAGAGGCCGGACTGAACTCACGGTGCAATTTCTAATTTGGGCTCCCAAGAATTGTTCAGTCAACTTGAACGTGAGCAGTCAGCGCTCCAAAATAAATCCACTGCTAAAGAGATGAGAATTGAGTGACTTCAGGATTATTTGGGGAAGCAGAGAGCAAGGAGCTGCAGCAGTCAGGAAGGGGGGATGGAAAGTTAGGTGTAGTTAGTTGTTCCCCAAACACCAGTGAGGCATCAGCAGGAGGGTAAGATGGCTTCTCCTTCCTTTGTTTCTTGTTGCAAGCAATACATGTATCCCAGATCACTCTTATGGCTGTGTGCCTGCCTGCTGCAGCTTTTAGCTCAAACCCAAGGCACCAGCCAGCTATCGATCCCTGCAATATCCGGCCAGCACAGCTCAGCACAGTCAATTCCTCTGCTCTATTTTCAGTCCCATCATTTCCCAGGGGGTTTACTGCGTGGGGAGACAACACGTAGAAGAGGCATCGATAAATACCTATGAAAGCCTTGGTTTTGTTTTCTGCTTTAAGTGCAAACAATTTTTTTCCAACACTAAACGTTTACAGTTTAACATTTTAGGACAGTCTTGCAGGAAATATGCACAGCTGTGATGCCCCAAGTTAACACAGAAAATAACAATAAATAAGCATAGGAAATCAGTAGTTCTACCAAAGGAAAAAAGGAAGAGTGACATGGCTAGAAAACATGTTCTCAGTAGAAGTATGTATATACCTGCTTCACAGTATTGATTGTACCTTACTGCTTGAATGTCTCACTGTTAGCTAATCAGACATTTGAAAGAAAATCATTAGTCTACCAAGAAGTTTCATTAACAAATGTTTTTTGGTCATTTGCAAAGTTGTGCCTTATTTCTCACTGGAGCAGTAAGAGATTTTTTTCTCCTTTCTCAGGAAGGTGTCCCTAAGTCAACCTTACACTGCAATGATTTCTTACAAGAGGCAAACATGCAGAGGAAGAACACCCATCCTTCATGTGAGTAAATTAGACTGAATTAGAAAATAACAGAGTCATCTGAATTCACAAATGCATCTAAACTACAGAGTTAAATGCAAAATCAAGGTCTGGTTTCGTTGGTTTAAACTGGCTCTGTCATGGGTTAAAATTTCAAAGGAGCCACTTCAACTTTTACCTGATTATGTATCTGGCACAGATCGCTGCAGTCAGCATGGCTGCACTGATGTTAAGCCTCGAGTAAGTGAGAAGACCAAGATCAAGCACTTGGGAACACCAGGACGCCACTCTGATACTGCCTCAGCTGGACTGCTTAGCTAGGAAAGCTCAGTTAGCTCTAGATCTGTGCTCCATTCACTGTCCACACACGGTGTAACACCTCACTTTGCAGCCAAAAATCTCTTCAGAGAGGGAATAAACACTCACTGAGAGGATATTAGTAGATACAGTGTAAGACCACCTTAAAGGGGGTAAAAAAATGCAAATTTCACTGTCTGATTTCAGTGAAAGTGAAGCAGCAATAAAACCACCACAAGTTTGATCCTTGAAAAGGTAAGTGAAGCCTGACACGTGCAGTCAGGCTTTGTGATTCTCAAATCACTTCTAAAAGCCACAAGTTCTCATTTGAGTTAGACTGAGAGTGAAGGAAATCAGCAAACCCTTCCCATCTAGTCTCTCTGCCTGCATCTCTGGTTTTGTCCTTGCTTAGGTATTAACAAAAGTTTGATGTCTTCAAAACTCATTGCTGGATTTGAAATTCATTGTCAGGGGGTAATTTGTCTTCTTTGGCATTGCCTAGCTAAAACATTGTTTAGGAAGAGACAGTTTCCTCAGGCTTGATTCTGTGACTCTTGCTCAACAGTACCTGCCCTCATGAAATACACTGGAACTTCATCTTAATGTCAGGAATTGTCCATGAATTCCAGCAGATATACTCAACTCAGGGCTCTGACAAATGGCTGGGTGAGAGGAGCTACACACAGTTTCTATCATCATTAACTGGAGGGTTTTTCTTTGAACAACATTAGACAGGATCTCAAAAATCAGCAGTTTTCCAGATTCGTCTCTGGAGGCATTTCTGTCCCTCACTGAACAAACCCAAAGCATAGACACATTCCTGCTTATTAGAAAGCAGTAACAAGTTTTCCTGTTCGGAAAAAGCGTATCCCACAAGAGCTGCTCAAAAGCAGGTGCAGCTTTTTGTACCTGTGATAACCCTTCCAAGTTGGCAGGAGGGGCACTTCTCATTACCACAGATTTCACATGAGATAGGGTGAAGATTTGCTTTGTTTCAAGCAGAGAACTGATCCATCAGAGAACTCCCAGTCACTTCACACAATTTTCAAAGCAGCTTAAATGGCACTGTTCTGTTAAATGGGTTAGTCTCAAGTGGTATTTCTGTAACAAAAGCCCTTGAGTAAACAGCACACTTTCCTTCTCAAGTATGTTTTATGGTTATAAAAACCAACATTATTTGTTATTTTTATTGCTGAAAGAGCCAGTGTTAACAGGTGCCCCATTAGAGCTGGAAGATGGTGCATCCAAAGAGGAGATAAAGCACTTTTTCCTACGATAATATGAATATTAAGACTGGCAAAGTACATTTTCCTAGGACCTCTTTGCATTATTACTGGAATTTATAGACCAAACGAGCTAGAACTTACAGAGCTGAAAAGTGGGTTAATTTGCGACAGAGAAGTCGGTCCCTTCCCTTCCAATGCCAGCTGCTCTCACACGGAGCTTTCAGTCACGGCCCGCGCTCGCGAACCGGGCAATTACTATTTTAAGAAACATTAAGTTCTTAAAATAATTAACACTTCTTGAGCGCCTCGCAAGGGCTGCAGGAGAAAAAGTCGCGGCGGGTCTGTGGCATCCGCATCCCGCAGCCCCCTCCCCGCTGCCCTCGGGCCCCGCACGGTCCGTGAAACCGCCCCGGGGGCTCCGCAGCCCCCCGGGCCCCGCACAGCCCCCCGGGCCCCGCACAGCCCCCCGGGCCCCGCACAGCCCCCCTGGTGCCCCCAGGACCGGCCCGGGACCCCTCCCCGTGGGCTCCGGGCCAGCCCCGCGGAGCGCCCGGGACGTGGCGGAGCCCCTTCCCGAGGGGAATTCCGGCAGGGCAGGGGAGCAGGGCAGGCTGTGTGCCCGGGCACAGGCGGTGCTGCCCGCGGACCACGGGGGAATCGCCTTCCCACCCGGCAACTCCTACTCCGCTCAAGTTTCCAGCACTTTCCGCCCGCAGCCGTCGCGCTGCTGGGTCAGAGGGCTGTAATCCCCGAAGGAATGGGCTCTGTTCCCCAAAACCCGGGGGAACCTGACCCGAAAGGGTCATTCCTCAGGGCCCCGGCAAAATCCCGGCCGCTCTCCCCTCCGCGTCTCTCCTTCCATGGACATATTTGGAGTGAGATGCGGCTTTTCCCTGAGCGTGCTTCGGAACGAAACCGGAGCCGGCAGCTGCTCGGAGAGTTTGGGACCAGGGAAAAGAAAAAGGGGGGAGAAAATAAGAAAAAAAGAAAAAGAAAAAATAGGAAGAAAAAACGAAACTTGACCAGCGTCTGTTCTGGGTTTCTTGTCTTTTTCTTTCTTTCTTTCTTTCTTTCTTTCCCCTTTTTTAAAGACATTCACGATTCGAGCCGTTTCACAGCTGAAAAATAAATCAGGTTCTCCCCTCCGCTGGCAGGCCGGGCGGACTTCACCAACTTTAAACAAACATCAGAGGGCCGAGGTATCAAATGATTTAATGCACAAAAAAGGGACTGCAGTGCGTCAGAGACAAAAGGCAGCTCCTGCCCTCTCCGCATCGCCCCGCGCGGGGGGAGCGCGGCCCCCGGACCCGCCGGGCCCCCCCAGCCCCAGCCCCGGCCCCGGCCCCCCTCCCGCCGTACCTGCGGCGCTGCCCGCAGGCGCGGGTCGCTCCAGGTGGTGGTGCGGCTGTTGTGATCCACGAAGAAGGGCCATCCCGTCTGCGGGTCGATCTTGATCTCCCAGCCGGGGGGCAGCGGCTCGGCGCTGCCCTCCATCTGCGGCGGCGGCGGGGTCTGCGCGGCCGCGCTCATGGCCGGGCGGGTGCGGGACAGTGCGGGGCGGGGGCCGGGCCCGCCGCTTTATCCGCCGGGGGCCGGGGGCGGGGGCGCGGGGCTGGAACTGTCTGGAAACGGCGGCGCGGGGGGCGGTGGCGGGGGAGGGACGAGAGGCGGGACGCGGAGGAGGAGGAGGAGGAGAAGAAGGAGGGCGGGGGACGGCGGAGGAGCAGCCGGCTGGAAACTTCTGGTTGTGTCCAGCGGTGCCCGGCGGACCCCCGGGGTACCGGGAACGCCGCCCTGGGAACGCCCTGGGAGCTGTAGCCGTGTCCTGGCCCCGCAGGCGTCCCCAGGCGCGTCCCGGGACGGCATTCCCGGTTCTCCGGGCAGGGGAGGGAGTTCTCCGAGACGGGCACCGCGGGGTGAATGGACCAGCCGGAGCTGCCGTCCTGGGCCGCCCCCCCCGAGCCCCGCACGGCACATCCCCATCATCGGGGAACCCCTCCGGCACCCTCGCACGGAAACTCCGACCCCCGTGCAGGGAGAGAAAGCACAAACTCCTCCCCAAAACTCGCTGCCCCGTGACTGGTGATTCCAGGTTATAGTTGACAAATAACAAAAACAACGTTGCTTCCCAAATGAGGGTGCGGGCAGGCGTTGTTCTTCAGATTCGACTGGTTTTGAACTTTCTCGGCTCTTTGCAAATCCGTGTCTCAGTCCCCAGTTTCACTCAGAAATACACCTGAAGGCAAAGAACGTGTCTGTGAGGTTTGAAACCGTCCCTTTCTCATGGGTGCATTATCAGCACGTCATGCACTCAGTGGGTCTAGCTTGAGGTAACTGTGCTTCACAGTGACACCACTTGTAGTCATCTGACAGTCACAGGAGCAGCCACAGATGCCTGTTGATGGTTTAAGTAGCAGAGTGAATGCACAGTATCCCTCAAATGCAGAAGTTACCTTCTGAAAAGCTATCCGTGTCAAGGAATTCAAAGCATGAATTCCTCGGAGATGGATGCTCGCTACCGACCTATCTCTTGCTTCAAAAAACCCCAGTCTGTTCACACCCCTGAGGACAGGCAGGACCTCCTCCTGCTCGAGGCAGGATCGAAGATCTCTCGATGCTGCTTGGCACTGATAGTCATTCATCTTTCGGAAGGAGAGTTTTACTTATCACACTGACAAACCAAGTAATTGCTCAAACTTGCTCCTTCGTTCCTGCAGCCCTTCCATCCTGCGTGTCCCTTGCCATCAGAACCACACCGTGGTCCATCCCACACCCGTTTTCTGTCCTTGCCCTTGTGTGCCTTTGACTCGTAAGTTTTGTGGATGGATCATTTCTTCCCAGAGCCTTTACTCCCAGATGTCTCTATTACCACCCCCATTTCTGACTTACCTTTTTCTCTGAGCAACAAGTCCCATACCTTGAGCATCTCACATCAGTCCTGGACTGTGGTGCCTCTCCCTGGGCATGTTTCCTTTCTCTGCTACCTCCATGGCATAAGAGCTCTGCTCAGCCTCCCCAGTGTCAGCAGTAGCCTCAAAAGGCACAATATCAGCGATTTCCTCCGCTTCCAATCTGCAGAGGAATTTCACTCTCAGTTTCATAACAAAAACACACGCTTGGACCATATGTTCCCTGTAGCATATGCCAGAGCCTCTGCCAAATCAACAAAAGCAGCTGATTCAGACATGGGGGACACAGATGTTCAAAAGGTCCCGCAGGAAAATTACTCTTGTAAGTTGAGGAAGTGATCCAGATGGGGTTTGTGGCTGAAAGGGTGTAAACAGAGGCATGAAGAACGGGGGACCTTTGTTTTGCTGCAGCTGACAGCCAGCCATGCACCCAGCAGAGATAATGAATAAGGTCAGCAAGTAGATGAAAAATTATTAAAAGGAAAATTCAAAGGGATATCTAACAGGCTTAACTTAGACATTTTGGGGGGGGAGGGGGGCATGTTCTGCTAAGAAACAAGAGGGGACTGTATTTCACAAAAATTACAATGGGCTAATGGTTCAGGATTCACTTGAGCTGCTGACAAGCATCCAGCTGGAGAGAGAACAGTCTGGGCTGACAAGGAAAAGCATTTCAGTGATTGAATTTAGTTGGCAAGACATCATGTTTTTTCTGTTAATTGAATTGTCTTTCCTAACAGGTAGGTTTTAGCCTGGTTTCCTGTGCAGGTGAAAGGACTCCCAGCTAGGCAGGTTATTTGGGATAGCTGATCAGGGATTCACTGTTTGTTCTCCTGGACTGTGGTGTCTCTGGGCCATAGCTGGGACCTCAAGGCCATTTGGCTTCTGGGCTGTGTTGTCATTAGCCCTACTGCAGATCAGAATGATTTACAGAAATGTTCATGTAAAGGAGACTCCAAGCAAAAATCTTGGCTTCAGGGAAATCTGTTATTAAGATTAGTGAGTCTCTGTGGTGTCTGGCTAATCTCAGCTGGGACTCCAGGCTCAAGGTCTGTATGTTCCATATCAGAGGGGAAATAATCAAGAAGCATTTACTACTTTTTTTCCTCTCCATGTCAGTGCAAACACAGCACTCCTGACTCCTCCAGGTGTTCACACACCCAGGAGTACCAGGCTGATCATCTGCTCCAGGCCGTTCCTCTACCACCAGAAACCATCTGATTGTGGTTACCCAGAGTTAATAAACTCTATGGGGTCTTCTGTGGGTTTTTGTCTAGAAAAACGGGCTGATTTTAGGTAAACCACCTAGAAAATGATTAGGCTTGTATGCACAACAGGATTTCCAAGGAATAACCCAGGACATCAAAGCAAAGCAAAGCCATTCTTTCCTCAAGCCATCAGCTGCATCGTTGCTCAGCTTTGACCTCAGAACTGTGTAGAGAATTGGCCTGTCCATCTGAGACAGCCCTGCATGTCTGTGAGCACTGTCCTGCTGCAGGAGCTCCCTCCCAGCTGCACGTCAGCTCCAGCTCAGGTTGTACACACAGCAGTGCTGTAATGTCATTGTGATTTGCTGTAATTATCAGGCAGATATCTCCGGCGTGTCAGGAGACAACATGTCTTGTGATAAGATCTAAAGTGGCTTTTCCCTCCTGAGTGCCTGGGGCAGTGAAGGAGGTCACCTGCTCACAAAAGGCCAGGACTGGGGGTTAAAGGTTTGCTCTGGAGCAGGGATTGCAGCAAAGCTGTTACTGATGGACCTCATGGGTCAGTGATGTGTCTGGCACGTGTCAGGCACTGCATTTCTAAGCAGGCTCCAGCCCAAATTCTGTGCTGGATGTATTTCAGATTGAGTCATATGAACACTTGGTTGATACATGCAGCAAACACACAGTTTCTCAATCTTCAGATTCCAGAGACATGGGTGAGTTTGACCAGCAGGATTTCCATGGCCTGGTGTTCCATCCAAATCCAGAGTATCCCTCCTAAATAGCCCAGAACTTCACTGGCCGCATTTTGAACATCCTGCTCCAGGTGTACAACCATTTCAGCTGAAAGGAAAGAGCTCTCACCTACAGATTCTCTGTAACTCCAAGCAGAGAGGTGGAGATGTTTGGCTTCACTGCTTGTCCAGAGCTGTGGACTCATTTGTGTCAATAGTCCAAAAAAAAAGGGCCACTGATTCCATTTGGATCCTGTCTGTCAGAAAATTAAAGATGCAAACCCTAATCTTGTCCCAATCTGCTGCTATCTTGATTTTCAGTGTTTGGTACATAATTCAGTGTAACTGCTGATGGAGGAGAGAGCAGAAGTATCTGGATGAAGCCACCCACAGATGGATCTCACCCTGCCTGCCCTGAGGTGCAGACATTGGAGGGCTTGTAGAGCTTGATCGTGCCATCAGTTATTGGAGTCACAGCATTAGGTAGATTATTTGGTAGATAAATACATTTCCTGTGAACATTAAGAAAATAGAAAATTCGAAATATTAATGAGAAAATAGAGTGCTAAATGTACTGTCTAAATGGAGAAAAGCTTTCAAAATGTACCTGTTGCAGTCACACTGCAACTGTACTAGAGCTGGACATTCACAAGGCACATACTCAGATTTCCAAACTTCAGATTCTTTGAACCTGAAAAAGATTCCAGAAATTAATTCCACTACCCTTCTTTTTAATTTGTTTTTATTTTCACATGGAATGCAATTTGCCACAAGCCAGGGAGGAAATGTGTCTGTGAACACAGCAAAAATCAGCCTCAATTTCTGTGATCTCTGTGCAGAAAAAGCAAAATTCCATCCTGAACAGAGGCAGTGGAAGACAACTAGAATATTTAGAGCTCCTCACTCTCCTAATATGTTATGAATGGCACAGGGAAGGTAAATTAATGTTTCCAAGATAAGCATTTTGGGTTGACCGTTCCCTGTTCCTCCTGAGCCAGTCAGGCAGGAGGTGTCAGGTCTCCGGTGTAAGAGGTGCCTGGGCCTACCCAGAGGGCAGGATAATTTTATTTTCTCTCGAAATCCGGAGGGTTTTTAGAGAATTAGAGTCACTCCCAGCCGGCTGTTTGAATTGCCGCGGTGGCCACTATTCATCAGCACTGAGAGGTTTCCACCTAGTGGATAATGTGCCCGCCGTGCTCCAGCCTGCCAGGACCCCAGTGTGCTTTGGAACATCTGCGTTACTTTTGCCGAGCTTTGATAGCAAATCTCGCTCCAAAGCAGGATCGTTTCCAGAGCTGAGGGTGCCTGATAGCAGGCACAGCACTGAGTCTGGAAAAAACAACTGGAAAGGGAACTTGAAAACCCTCTTTCACCAGCAAATTGATCCTTTTATGAGCACATATAATATGGCACATGTGTTGGCAGAAGTGTTTCTCGGTTTCTGTGGGTACTGATTTAATGATCAGCTGATTTAATGATGTTGGTGCTCTGTCTCCAATCATCCCTTCCAAATATTTTCACTGCCTCGAATCGAAGAAGCAGATCAGAGCTGATAGCATCTCTGGCTCTCTCCTGCCACAGCAGAGTCTCAGAGGAGGCAACGGACTGAATGAGAGGAGAAACAAATGCACAAATGTCCTTTAATCCTCTGCTCCTCCCTCCGGGCTCTCCTTGGAGCAGCGTCTGCCTGGGAATTCAGCTTTGGCAGTGCCAGCATTTCCCATCCATACCCAGAGCTCTGGGGGTCTGTGGCAGGAGTGCAGCCCCTCCTCTCAGGAGTGCAGTTGGAGTTGCTGCTCCAGGCTGGCTCACCGATGGCAGCAATCGAGAAGAGCTGGAAGAAGCGTTGGTGTCTCCCCCCACCTTCTCCTGAGAGCTCCTTCCCCCTGAGCTCTCGCTCCAGGCCTCCTCCAAAGCTTCCCTAGGGCTGCCCTGACATCAGCACTATTTACCCACCCGGGAAATCCATCACTGGGGGCTGGAGAGCTGGGCAGGATGGGCAGATGAGAGTTGGAGAGCGTCTGGACAGTGTTACCTGTCACATCAGCTATCTGATCCAGAGACATTTACACATCCACTCAGTGCTGAACACAAGCAAGAAAGACTAAAAACTAAAACTAAAGGCTAAGCCTTGTGGGTGACACAGAACATAGATGATAATTTAACAGAGGAACTGCCTGGCAGGGCAGAGGGCTGGGAAATCAGGGACTCCACTTCTGCTCGAGGGGCTGAGTCACAACTGCAGCCCCAGAGCCTAAGAGGGAGACGGAAAATGCATCAAACCTGCATCAAACCTGCAGTTCAGGGCAGCTGTAGGGTAAATGTAATCAGTTTTCTGAAACAGAAGATTAGATGATGCTTATCTGAGTTTACAGAATTGCTGTTATTAAATGGTAACCATTCCTCCCCCCCCCCATTTTGATTTTATTTCCAATCTTTGGCTCATTTTAACCAGAACAAAGCTGTTTTTCTTTCCCAGTGTTTATAGTTCTAAATAGTTCAGGGCATTGGAAAACTAGTTTGTTTGGGTTTTTTTCTAAGTACATATTGCAAATTTTCTTGTAACTTTCTCAAGTCTCATATTTTACGTTATTTTTATTTTTGGCTGAAATCCTCTATTCTGTGGTTTAAACATCACCTCTGTTATATAAAAAAAATGACAGACAGTGCAAAACACAAAACCAGTGGATGTGATTTCCAGAGGGTTGTGCTGGCATGGAAAGATCCTGGCTAGGCTATGGGACAGCCCAGCCCTCCTGGTGTTCCCTGGTGCTGGGACTGTGGCCTGGCAGCCACCTGGACAGATCCCTCCAGTCTGCAGCAAACCCTGAGCTGCCAAAAGGGTCTGCCTTGGCAAGGTGAGTGAGCCAGAGAAATGCTGCCCTGCTTTCTTACTCCATCACAAAAAGCTTCCTGAGATTTCTTAATTGGCAGGGATATTCATTGAGAAGATCTTAATTTACTTTTATTTTTGACTTGGTGTAGAAAAATTCAAATACCATCCCAGAACGATCTCGTGCTCCGGGCAGCGCAGGGCTGTGGTTCAGGTCTCGTGGCTCTTACCCAAACCAGACCTAACCTTTATTTCTCACAGCCCAGCTGAGCTCCACGCCACAAGATCACTGCATGTGATTTTTTTTTTCTCTCTCTTTTCTCTGAAAATTGTACTGTCAGAGCTCGTAGTCCTGAGGACAGTTTGGTTTCCGGGAGTCATTCTGATGAGACAGTCTGTTGTGGTGGGATTTTTCTTTAATTCCCTGGCCCCTTGTGAATAAATCCTTTTTCTTCTTTACCCTATTCCCAGGGAAAAGGTGTTGATGCAGTCCTGCTGCCTGTCTATCAGAGCTCTGAATCCCTGGCCACTTTGTCACTAATCTGAGCAGGAGGAGCATTTCAAAGCCATTGCATCCCAACACATTCCATGGAAAGCAAGAGCTGGGCAGAGGAAAGAACTGCTACAGAAAGATGAGCAGGAGCAGCTGCTCAGTGAAGATGTTACAGGAACTTGGGAGAGCAAAGCTGGCTAGAAACAACCAAATAATCCTGCTCATGATAACCTCAATCCCAGCCATATTTTTAATGTCTATGCTGACGTTGTCTCCTGTCAGGTCAGGGAGCTCCCTGTTTAGGTGTTTAAGGAATTTCCTTTCAAGAGACCAAAAATGGAAATATATGCAAAGAGCTGGCCCATATCTGTGTTTGCTGAAGTCCACCCAGCATTAGGTACAAATTTTTGCTTTGAGAATGATGTCTGAAGCCTTTACCCTCTGCTGCTTTAATCCACGGCAGCAGAACTGAGTTGGGAGATTGCAGCTCTCACTGTTTCACCAGGTTTTTCAGCTCCTCATCTTCACTGGGAGCAATGCCAAGCCTGAACATCCAGGAGGAACCTGCAAGGGAGGGAAAGGAGCATGTGAAGTCTGCAGGGATGTCAAGCAGGCAGCCGGAGAGCAGGGCAAGAAGCAGAAGAAAACTCATTAAGAGAATTTCAGGTTGCAGGTTTACTCATTCACCAGCCAAGGCACATGCAGGTGAATTTTGCCCAGAATCCCTGTGCTGTTTTTACAGCACACAGCTGTCCCTGCACATGGATCCTCTTTTTGTCTGTTCCAGGGTTAAGGTCTTAGAAACAAAACCTTTGGAAGAGTTTTTGGTGCCAGGTTGTGCATTTGGTGACAGGAAATTGTGCTGTAACTGTACAGCCAAGGAGAATGTAGAGAAGACACAGGAACCCAGTGCAGTATTCCTGTTCAGCATCATCATTTATCATAATTAAACAAAGATGTTGAGTGATTATGAAATACTCACAATGGGCAGAAATTAGCATTTAAAAAATTAGGTCTTAGGTCAGTAGCTTGGAATAACATCTCTTTTGGTTCTGAACAGGCAGTTAAAGGCATATGTTACACAGTTCTGCTCCTTGGCTTTGCTACAATAATCTCTTGAACTGCAGCCATCAAAACTGGGGTAATTGTGATGGCAGATTTGAGAAAATCATCACCTAGTGCAGATGGTGGGAAATTTTCAACAGATTGAAGGTCCAGCAACTGTGTGTGTTTTCAGTTTGGTTAGAAAAACAAAGTAACCGTTGTCAGTACATCAGTCACGAGCCTGTGGAAACTCAAATCCTGCAACTTCACGTTGAGTGAAGTCTTGAGTAAAAAAGAGTATTGGAATTGGCTCCTTGGGTTAAGTTAACCAGAGCTGAAGAGCAGGAGGAGGGATGTTGAAACCTGCTCCATCTTCCATTCACTGCTCCTTAAGATATCTCCTCTTAGGGCCAGAGAGTCACTTTATCTTGGTTTGTTTTTGTTTGGTTTAACAACAGAGATAAAGATGCTGTGACGTTTCCAGCTCCTGGAAGCAGCTGCAGTTAAGGCAGAGGGAGGGTCTTCAGAGTTTATTTTCATTGACATCAGGAAAGCAGCACTGCATCAGTTTATCTGTGTATTTAGCTGACTGACTTTACCTGATCCCATTTTGCTCCTGCTGGCCCTGTGGGATCACATCCAGTGCCTTTCCAGAGCTCAGGCTGTGATCAGACAGAAACAGTGTGACACAACAGACACAACAGTTCTCTTGGATTGAAGAATACAGGAGTGTTCTCCTCTTGCAGACAAGAAAGCTGACAGATGACAAATTCTGGATGGCATTTGAACTAAACTTTCATTAGGCTGGCAGCATCTTTATGTTTATTTTTGGTGGAATGACCTTTTAATGTGTAGAGGCCCTGGATAGTTCCTGATTGAGTTATTCTTCCATGTGACAAACACCCACAGTGGTCTGAGGTGATGGTTGGGAACTCGAGCCTTTCTTGTGTCTTGATATCCTTCATGAATCTGTGAAATGCAGGTTCTGTAGAATAAAAAAAAGCAAAACACTGAATTGTTTTGATTTTAGGGCTGAGGGGAAGACAGGTTAGCAAAGCATCTCTGCCAGATTTCACTGCCCCAGCACAGCTGCCAGCCTTGCCCTTCAGAACAAGGTAGGAAAAGCCAAAAATGTCAAGTAGATGAGATGCTCTGACAAGGAGATAAATGAGGAGGCAGGTCCAAAAACAATTCCTTTGCTAGATCAACACTCAGTGAAAACTGTTTCCAGGGAATGTTGTTGTGCCATCAGCTGCCCACTGGGCAACCCTCTGGGCTTTGCCACCCATCACCAAACAGTGCATCTGTCCAGGCCTCAGGAGAACGTGTAGGAAATGGTGTCAGAGGCTTTCCTGCTGTCCAGACAGACAAAACCCCCAGCTCTGTGCTCCTCCACCAAGCAGCTCACTCTGTCATAGCAGGACATGAGGATGGTCAAGCAGGACTTGCCTTTCCTAAACCCACCTTGGCTGGGACTGATGCCCTGTCAACAAACCTGGAAAAAGTTCTTGTTAATGGGAAAACACAACTGCAAGGTGGAGTTTCCAGAGAGATTATCCTGGGATCAGTGCTATCCAACACTTTGAACACTGCAAATCTGTCACTCTTTAAACCCACTAGAAAAACTCCACTGTCAGAATGTACTCAGAGAAGATCTAGGCTGTGCATGATTGCTCTGTAAAGTGCTTCCCTCCTCGGATTTTGGTGGAATTAAATCTACACCCACTTTTTGAAACTGAAACAAGCCTTAGTTGCTTTTTAAACTCGTGTCAAGAAGAAAATCTCTGTGTCAGCTGAAGTTCCATTTTCTAGTTAACTGTCCAACCATTTCTTTTACCTCATTCTCAGTTTTGGGGAAGGTTTTCTGCCACAGCCTGGGCTGGTGTAAGGACCCAGTGTTGGGTCCTACCGAAAACCTCTTTGGTTTTAGGGGTGGAAAAACGTGGTGTGGTTTAAGAAACTTCTCAGGCATTTTTTGCATTCATTAATTTTGGAGTAGTTTGGCAAAAATTATCTCTGTTACCAGCCCTTTGTGCCATTCCTACACCCTCAGATGACCAACAGAATAAAACAGAAGGACCAATGCTCTGAGTTTTGATTAATGCAGACTGGAAAGCTTGAACTCAGGAAATCGTTTTTCCTGCTTTTAAAAAAATAATGCCTTTTATTGCTGCATTAAACAAAGATCCCTGCATTGCCAGGGACTTGGCAATGCTGGGGGAAAAAAAAAAAGGCAGAAACCCCCAAGGTTTAAAGGGGATGAAACGAGGTTTGGGTAAAACTTTATTGAAGCTCTAGTGCAATTCTTTGTTCTGGTAAGAGGAGAATAACATTTAGGGCTCTTGTGGTTGTGTTTTGGAGGTAGCTGGTCATTTTGCATAGAGCAAAATAGTTAAAGTATGTTGTTAAAATTACCTTTATGTCACAGAACCACAGAATCAGAGAATCAGAGAATCATAGAATGGTTGAGGTTGGAATGGGAGCTTGGAGATCATCTAGTTCCAACCCTCAATATGGAATTAAATAGATATATATATAAAATATATATAAATATATATCTAAATGATGCCCTCTGGTTTCAATCCCTTTTTTAGCCCACAGACTTTCCCAGCAGGCACTGCTAATCCAGATATGCTGCACCCAGGCTCCAGCCTGCCAGTTGTGGATCACACAGATCCACCAGTGATGGTGGGACCTCCAGGGCAGTGCAAACTCCTGCAGTGCTGTGGGTTGATTTGCAGCTCCCCAAATCCTCATGGATGGTTTGCATGATCAGAGTATCCCAGTAAACTCCTCATATATTCAGCCTTTTGTGCTTTTGATGCATTTTAAAAAGTTGCTTAAACCACCTCTATCTGCACCCATGTGCTGGAATAATTTCTTCCAGAAGTCTGTGCCTGGCAACGGTGTTGCCTGTTTAAATTAAAGAGGGGAAAACATTCCTGTGTGAGCAGCAGGCATGAAAATATCTAGTTTGATAAGTGTATAAGCAGTTTTCTCTATGATGTTACTATTTTGGAAGAGGGGGAGTATTTAAGAGTGCTTGAATATTCAATATGTGTACAAACTGAATTTCTTCCAGAATAAGAGTGCTGTGATTAATCTGCAGCAATTGCATGTGAGGATGCTCCTACTCTGCCTGTGCTATTCTGATCCATTTCCTCACTGACAACTCCTAACTTAGCTTCTCACTAGCTAAAGAAAAAGTTGCCATAAAAATTCTTCCATTTAGCTTTTCCTTTTTTTTTTTTTAATTTATTTTTTTTATTTTATTTTGGTTGCAAGAGCAGTTTAATGATGTCAGCAAGGATTTTTGTGCTTAATATAAAAAGGAGATCGCTTCCAAAGGAGTTTCCAGAGATCACTGCTTGATGCCTCTGCTGCGAGTGCTGGTGAAGGATGAGACACACACGGCTTCTTTCTCCCTTTGGATTTACCCCGGGCATCGCCAGCGCTCCGAGTCCCAGAACCGAGGAGCGGGTTGGGTCGGGAGGGACCTTAAAGCTCCTCCAGCCCCAATCCCCTGCCCTGGGCACGGACACCTCTCACCGGCCCGGGCTGCTCAGAGTCCATCCCAGGGGCTGGGATCGGGGATGGCAGCGGGATCGGGGCTGGGCTGGGCTCGAGGCTGGGATTAGGGCTGGAATTCGGAGCGGGGTCGGGGCTGGGGTCGAGGCTGAGCTGTGATGGGCTCGGGATCAGGGCTGGGATCGGGATCAGTGTCAGGGCTGGGCTGAGATCAGGATCAGGGCTGGGCTCAGTGCTGGGCTCAGGACCGGGATGTGGGCTCGGAATGAGTGCTGTGTTTGGGATCGAGATCAGTGCTGGGCTCGGGGCCAGGCTCAGGGCTGGGGACCGGGCTGAGGGCTCGGAGCGAGGCGAAAGTTCCCGGGCTGCCCGCGGCCAATCGCGGCCAATCGCTGCCGCCAGGGCGCGCCGCCGCCGCGGGGCACGCCGGGAGCGGTAGTTCCCTTTCCTCGGCCCCGCCTCTCCCCTCCCGGGGAGCAGAACCACAGCTCCCAGCGTGCCCCGGGCCCCTCCGCGCCGCTCCCGGCCGTGCCTACGAGCCCCAGCGCGCCCCGCGGCGCCGCCGAGCAGAAGCGGGTCCGGGAGCGCGCGCGGGCGGCGCGTGCGCGGAGCGCGGCTTCCTGAGCGTCTGGTGGCGGCCGCCATTTTGTGGTGCCGCTGCTCGCCGTCCCGCTCGGGCTCCGCGGCCGCGGGTCCCGGCGCGGGGCACACGCCGAGCGGCCGAGCCCGCACCCTCCTCGCCTCCCCTTCGCCTGCCCCCGCCGCACGGCCCCCCCCGGCGCTGCCACAGGGCCGCGGCTGCCGAGAGCGGCGCTCGCCCACCATCATGGAAGACGACGGGCAGCCCAGGACCCTGTGAGTTGCGGGCGGGCTGAGGGAGGGGGTGCGCGCCCGGGGGGTCCCGCTGGGCCCGGGGGAGCGCAGGGGGCTGAGCGTGCTGGGAGGGCCGGGAGCGGGGCCCGCGGGGGGATCGCGCTGTAGCCATCCAGGGAAACACCGGGAAAAGCGGAGCTGGGCCCGGGAACCCACCGGGGCCATCCCCGGGGGCCGGGGGGCCGTCCCGAGGGCTGGAGGTGCCGCGGGGGTGCCGGGCCGTGCCGGGGGTGCCGGGCCGGGCCGGGCCGTGCCGGGGCAGGGGAGGCTCTTTGTGCTCCCCCGGCGCAGGGTGGGCTGTGCAGCGCCGGGAGGGATCGCTTCCCTCCCGCGTGTCCCGCGCGGGGCAGGCGCGGGCGATCGGCCCCGGGGAACGAGTCACTGCTGGCCGCGCCTCTCCGGGCAGCTTCGCTCGCTTCGGCCGCTGTCGCCTGCTCTCCGTTTAAAAATATAAATCGGAGGGGTTTTTATCGGAGCGGGCGGCGCTGAGTTCCTTCCAACTCCGCAGGTGTGGTTTTGGTGCGTGTTCTTTGTGCTGCTGGCTCGCACGCGTGTCCGGGCGCGGGAGATCCCCGTGGTCGCGCTGGGCATCGCTTGGAGCGGCCCGTGGGTTTTGGGTCCCGCTTGCCAGAGGGTGTTCCGGGCTGTGGGAGCCCCGCTGTCCCCCGTGAGAAAGGCCGGGCTGCCCAGATGGCAAACACAGCTCGGGACGGCCCAAATCATATCTATATCTGTTTAGTTTTTGGCACAGTAGCCTTCAGAGAGGCGATCGGAGATAGTCCGGATTGAAGGGCGCTTGAAAGAAACTCCTGAAACAGAGTAAAAGGTCTCATCGTTTTCGCTCCCAAAATGATGACTTGGCATTTAAGGCTTCTCCGGGCAGTTCGTGTGTTTGTGTTTTCTCCTCTCTGTGCCTGCAGAAGTTCTTTTAGCTCGTTCATGGGGTGGTGTGAGCGCTCAGCCCTCGCTCCATGAGGGGCACAGTTTACATCAGCAGATCTGAAATGCTTTTTGGGTGCATTACCCGGGTGGTCCGAGTTTGTTTGGCCCTAATAGTGGACAGAGAGAGGTTTGAGTGTTGCTGTAGGAGGGAAAAGGGCAAAGTCACGGAGCGTTTTACTCAGTTTTATTTTCAAGGTTCTTTTCTTCATGATTGGCTCTTTTATTTTATTTTAATGAGTGCTAGATCTCCGCTAAGTTTTAAAATGTTCTGTTACTGCTGACAAGTTTTGGTGCCACGCTGGGAGTGGGTTCTGCTCACTGAACACATCCATCAGGGATGGATGCCTTAGCCCACTTGTCACCAGCAAGGGAAAAGCACATTTGTACTGAGATCTGCAGCTGCCCAAAATGTTTTACTGCACATGTGACTGTTAAATTTGTCAAACTAATAAACAGCATATACATTAATTTCCTGGTGGTTCTGCAGTAACCACAGTCACATAGGGTTGCTTTCCTGCAATTACCTGAAAGTTTCTTGCACGGAAGACAAAAATTTCACTGTGGCATTTCTTACATCACCCTCTTGTCCCTACTTTTATTTAAAATATCTTTAAATTTAGACTTGCAAGTCGTACTTTAAAGATTATTATCCTGGGTAACGCTTTGCGTGTAGAGCAGTTGTGATTTCATAAATAAAACCGACTGGAAATACTGTGAGTTGAACTTCTAAGTTTTCTTTGTTTGTTTTTTTATTTTGGGGGGGAAGGGAAGTGAAGAACGAGTTGTCTCAGTAGCTGTTTGACCATGTGCAAAAGCACTTGATTGATAGTTAAAGGAATGCATTATGAATGTCTTTGGATTTGCATTTATTCCTTCAGGGGTGAAAAACCAACCTTGTAAGTTAGGAAGGAATTTTCTTTTTTAACGGTTGCAAGCAATGGTTTTTAATCATAGAAAGAAAAACCTTCTCACATTTGTGCCCATCTTGAATATCTCAGGAATAAGGATTGTTTCCCTTCGCAGTAGTTGTGTTGTTTCCAATCATGAGAGGTCTGTCATGAACCTCTAAGAATTCAGAATATTTTCCCAACCTTAATATGGAAAATAGACGCCATGTGCATTTTTATTTCTCACATTTCATAACCAGTAGGCCTTTATAGAAATGTGAAAAATAACCTTCCATATTTTCTGCCAGAAAGGAGGGCCTTTTTGTAGGATCTGTCACATGTAATTTTTTAGCTGGTCCTAAAATGAGCTGTGGGCTTCAGATTTTTACTTTTTTTTTTTTAATAGAACACTTGAAAGCTCTGTGTTCTGAGTGCTGTCAGATCTCACAGCCTCTATCCAAGTCCTGCTTCTGCTTTCAAGTGGAAACTAAACTGCTGGAAACCTGATGTGCTGCTGCTGTTATCAGCTCTCACTGATAACCAGAAGAAAAGTTCCAAATTCGAATGTTCCTCGTGTTGATGGTTTTAGGAATGTTTTGTATGGTTTGTAGGTATTCAGTGACTTCACAAGCAGTCACTGAATACCTACAAGTTGTTACCTACCTCATTAGCCTTGCCAGGGAGTGTTCCAAGTGTCCTGGAGTGTGGATGGGGTGCAGAAATCAGACTTCCCTGGGATTCACTTCTCTCCCCCTTCTGCCAGTTCAGCAATCCTGTACAGGAGTGTTGGCTGCCAGTGGAGGCCACAGAGTGGATTTTTCATGGCAATATTTTCTTTCCAGTAGCTCAGCAGCACCAGGCAGAGATGCTGCTCTCCATCACTGCCCTCATTGCTTACCGTGGTTCCTTCTTTTGAATATGGGAGCTGCCATTCCTTGCACGTTGTCTGTGTGACAGTGAAATCACATTTACTGCGTTTCCTCAAAAAAAAGTGTGTAGGGGAGTTTTGTGGACCTGAAATAGTTGCTGTAAATGTCCCTTCCTTCCCTGCCTGTCTCTGAATTGCAAGTAGTTTGTTATTCTAGAGTAATATATTGAAATTTGCATCAGAATGTCTATCTGTGGGTTGGGTTTGCTTTGTGTATCTGCTTCTTAATTGGTATTTAAGTGCCTCAGACTTGCAGAAGGGAGCAAACACCATTGCCTGTCAGCAAAGGGCACAACTTTTGCTGCCCTGTCGCATTCACCACCACAACAGCCTGTAAAAGTTTATAGTAAGTGCTTCTTTGGTGGGTTTGATCATTTTTTTAAGCTTGCACAGTATATCCTCTAGACTGTATCAGTCCAGAAATACTGAAAGAACATACAGCATGTTGAGAGTTGTGTGTTTTTTTCGGGTGTGGTTCTGATAATTTTGATTTCATGCAGCAGGACACAGTTAGGAAAGGGAAAGCTGGTGCAGCAGCGGGCTGGCTGTGGGGGGAGGTGATAGCATCAGCCCAGCCAGGGGTTGTGTTTCCAGAAAGGTGAGCTGTCTGTTCCTCACGTCTTGAATATACATTTTCCTCCAGTTCTGTAATATTCCAGCATTTACACTGAAGGTGTTTGCTTGAACGTGGTTTATTTTAAAGTCATCTCTGACTGTACTGAGGGAGGGGATGTTACTGCAACCTGCTTAAAGACATGGAGGTAACCATCAGGTCTTACTTTTCAGTGTACTGTTTCAGATTTGTAGAGGTTTGTATTCCCGTATTTTACATTTTGAGAGCTTTGGGTCTCTCTGAGTGCTGTCCCTGTGACATGAACTTTGGTGTGCACTGCTCTCAGCGTGTCTTCCTCAAGGTTTGGAGTGTTAGCATCATGTGGAAGGTGGGAACGCCTCTGCCTGTGGGATATTAAACACCCAGGCAGGATTTATCCTTGCACTTGGAGAACTCCAGCACTGGTAGGATTTCTGAATGCAGCAGGCAAGTGGTCCAGATTTCCCCTGCTGGTTTTTAGGAAGAGGCAGCCTGTTGCATAGCTAAGGTTTATGATGCAACAGTCTCACTCACAGCTCTCCTGCTGAACAGAGTGGTATTGGAAAACCAGCTGGTAACCTCTTCTAGCAGTTAGTGTCATTTATCTACCCTGGATTGAGTAGATTGCTGAGGAATGGCTTTTCCTGGCCCTTTTATTCTGGATTTTTTTGGTCAGACCAAGAATTCTTCAGGTTGCTTTTTAGACTTCGTATGTTTCCAGAGTACTATTAAGCAGAAGAGGACGATATTTGGGTTTTTGGTAGTATTAGTTTTATGTACTGTGTCTGATTTCACAGTAGAAATAATGTTAATAGGACTTCACTGTATTTAATTCCATGTCAGTGCCAGTGTCCAGGTGCTTGTTTCAGTGTGCTGTGAAAGCATGGGATTAATTAATACTGTTCTACAGTGTACAAAGGAAACAAGTAATAAGTTCACAGCACTGCTGACCCTTTATATGGGAATTCCCACTGGTAATTATATTTTCCATGTGATTTTTGTGGTATCTGCAAAGCTTAATATTTCCACTTAAAGTTATTAGTGATTTACAATTCAATCTTGGTGAATGATTAACAGAAATTTAGTTAATATTTCAGAAAGAAGCTAGGGATAAATGTTTAACTGCTAAATTTTCAGAATAGAGAACTGAGGAGTCAGTGGGGTGGACAGTTTGTCCTGTAAGGGGTCTCACAGAACTTTGCAGTTCTTACCTCGTGTACTGAAATGCTTCTATTACTGACTTGTGTTAACTCTCATGTATTTAGTAAGGAAGTGCTGGGTATGTGAAAGGTTTTAGTGGCTGTTATTATCAGGTGATGTGATATTTGTAAGGAACTCTGGATCTTGTGTAGCACTGAAGTCCTGACTGAGCCACTGCACAACTGTTTGTGGTGTTTAAAGAAGAGCAGCATAAACACACGTGTGATGATAACGCTGTGTGGGCTCAGATGAAAACAAACAGTGTCCTCTGGAATTCTGGAGCGGGGTGAAAGTCCAGTTGTCACCCGTGTCAGAAATGTTGGAGGTGGCTGTTGCAGCAGTGGCAGCGCACCCTGTTTACACAGAACATGGTGTGTGCACACTGAGGAACGCTGCTCACACTGAATGCCTTCACAGCTCACACCGACTTCAGGTTACTGCTGTATGGCATTGTCTAACAGATGAGAGTAAAGGGAGTAAAGTGTGTGTTCTTCAACAGCTAAATCACAAAAGGGTCTGCTCACCTTACTGGTTGCATTTGAGTGCTCTATGCCTTGACAGGCTTATTTGTGAGGATGATGAATGCCCCTCTGCTGATGGCTTCTGACATCTGCTACTGGGACAAGCCTTTCTCTTAACTGGCCGCTCTGATTACAATTGGATTACAAATTAGTCACATTTTAAAAAAGGATTTGATTTTGCATTCATGACTTTCTCAGCCATCTTTGACCTGGGAAATCTGGGAGTCTTATCTGAACTTGATCAGTAATTTTAAAACTTGGCATTATTTCTCAAGATTTACAAATATAAAAACTCCAGAAGTGTGTGTGATATTGAAATAATGCTGGGAGGATAACAGAGGTGGGAGCTGTTCAGATGATGCTGTACAGAGCATTCCTGTGGCAGAATGCTGCATAAATTGCCGTGTCTGTTTGGTGAGTGGGCTGGTTTTCCAAATGTTCAGGAAAACAGAAAAGTTGGTTGCTTGCAAGGCAGCACAGTTTGTCCAATAGCTGCTCCTGAGCTCCTGGCAGTTGGGTGTGGGTTCATCCCCAAATTCAGAAGTGCTCTGGATTAGATGTTCAGTGGGAAGTGAAACTTAAAATACCTTTGCCCAGCTGGTTGCTTGTTCTGCCCAAGTTTCTTGAGCAATGTTCTTCGTGCTTTTGACACTTCTTTGCCAAGGAAATGACTGGCACTAGATATTGGTGTCCAGTAGTCTGTCTGAATCAAACTTCGTGTTCTCAGTTGTGTGACCAACTTTAGAATTTAGAAACTATATGAATGTTGTGTTAAAACTATAGGAAATAACTTGTAAATACTGTCTTTAAGATGTCTGGGATGTTTATAGGGAGATTTTTTCATTGCCATTTAAGATTTTAAAATTGTAATTACATTTTAAAAAGTGACAATTTCTGGTTTAAAATACTGATTTTTTTTTTTTGTTTGTTTGTTCTGTTTCCTTGTGTAGCTATGTAGGAAACCTCTCCAGAGATGTGACTGAAGTTCTCATACTTCAGTTATTCAGCCAGATTGGACCATGCAAAAGCTGTAAAATGATAACAGAGGTAAGGCCTTCCACATCTAGGGGGGTAGCAAATGTAATGTCACTTTATCCTAAGTTGTCCAGAATAAATGGAGTGATTTGAGGGCTTCTTCTGACCTGACTGCTGATGGGTTTGTGTAGGTTGGTTGTGCTGGGCTCTGGGGATGACTTTGCAGGAGGAACCTGTTGTGCAGTCCCGTGCTGTTCCTGCAGCCCTGACATACCTGGGGATGAGATTCCACTTTATCTAAAAGATTGTTACCACCTCTTTTCACAACCATATTGTCCTGATGATCAGAAACCTTATTGCATCAAGTGTTATTTTGGTTATTTTGTACATTTCTCCCTTTATTTGAACATGACCCTCAGTAATTCTTCTTGAATAAATGCGACTTTGCTATGGATGAAAAGTAAAACATCCTTCAAAACAACTTTGGCTCTTCCTGAGCCTCCTCTGTGCCATTAAAAATAGCTCTTGTCTGCACCTGTCTGTTCTTAAATTAATTTTTTCTTGAAACAAAGTGACCAAATTTCCATAGAATTCCAGATAAGTTCTTTTGTACAAAGTGCTGGTAAGTATTAACACTTCCTTCTCTCCCTTGCAAATGCTCTGGTGTTTGCAAGGGCTCGGTGACCACTTCTGTGAGCTTGTTGACACATCCCAGAGAACTTCTGGCTCCCTGATATTTTTGCTTCCTCCTGCATTTATAACTGATAAACTCAGAGCAGGCAGGGACTGATCAGAACCTCTGCTAGGTTCAGTCTTTGGTCCTTCAGCCCTGTTTTCTGTGCACTCTTCCCACTTTTACTGCTTCTTATGCTTCCTACTAACTTGCAATTACAGATTTCCCGAGGACAGTCGTGGTAGTTTTTTGTTAACATTATTAATGACACCGTTAGAAGGCAAGTCTCATGTCTAGAGTTTTTTTAGGAATGCTGCTGGAAACTCCTCTGTGGACTTGTTCTCCTTTCACTGTGACACACAGAGTTTGTTTGTTTTTAGCTCCTTATTATCCACTTACTGCCTCTTTATTCACTCTCATCTTTGTCTGGGCTGAGAATTTCCCATGTGACACTGAGCTCTGCCACACTCACTGTAAGTTTATTGGGAAGGTGACAGAAGGCTGCCAGAGCACAGTTGTTTTTCTCTGAAGACACAGTTTTGATTGTCATGCTCTACAGAAATAAGGGGCTGCTGCTCCAGCCTCAGGCTGTTGGAGAGCTGGGAGATCAGTTTGGTTTCCTTTTCAGTTTTTAGCCAGGTGTATCAACTCATTCTTTTTCATTCACAGAAACGCAGCATGACCAAGTCAAGTGTTTAGAGATTCCAGGTGTTTGTTTTGGGGATATAGTACTCAGGGGGTGATGGGGCAGCATTTGCAGGTAGTTTGAACACCAGAAGATCTGAGTGTCTGCAGACAGGTTCTCAGTGCTAAAAACCTTCCTGCAACCTAAAAGCAAAGTTGCCCTTCAGTTGAAGCATAAACAGCAGTAAATTTGCTAAGGAGGCTTAAATGGATTTCCCAAAGTGCTGTGGGGAGAGGGGTGAATTAAGACTTTCTGGTTTTCTGGTCAGTCTCTGAGGTGAGATTCCTTGTAGAGCACTTGGTGACTGAAACTCTTTTTTTATGATCTCAGGTACATTTTCTCCCAGCTGTTCGTTGTGCATCAGGCACTGACAGTGTTTAGGAGGTTGACTTCAGACTGCTTGATCATTTGAGGTGCATAAAGGGCTTGTGATCTGTTCAACTGTTGCATCTTCCTAGCTTGCCTTGTAGGCAGAACTATGTGTGAAGGTGTACAATCCACTTTTAGGGGAAGGGTTAGAATCTCTTCCTCAGTGTGAGTGTGTCAGGGTTGTCAGCAGTTCCACAGGAATGTCAGAAATAATTTGTTTAGTTTAGCATTAGTGTTTATCGACTTTTGATCCGTGTAGCTGCAGAGCAGTTAACGGAGATGTTTTGGTGTGAGTTTTTCTATTCCTTACATGTTTGGGGTAGATCGAATCCAGTGTTAATGTTGGCATTCCAGTCACCCTTTCCACTTGATCAACTTTTCAGCAAACTCTTCTGTTCTTTGCACTTTATACTCTGCTCCATTAATGCCTTCAGTGATCTCTGTCAGTTGTTGTTTTAAAGGTGATTTGATAGGCCATCCTGCAGAAACAGGTTGTACCCGAGGTTTAACAGGGTTAACAGGCAGTTGATTAGTGTCTTTTTCCCTCAGTCAAACTATTTTGAGTTGGTTTTTTTTAAAGATTATTTTCCAGTTGCTGGGTATGGCATTTTTCACTTGAGCCTGAGAATGTGCAACTTCTGGGTTTCTGTCTGGCAGTGATTTTCAGTCAAATAAAAGGAAAGACTCCTTAAGTAGGACAGGAGAAAATTGGTGAGAATGTACCTGGGGAACAAACCTTTCAAGCTCTGAGGGTGTACTTGAGGCAGCTGACCATTTTTGTTCTTCTCTCCCTTCTCCCCCTTTCTTTCCCCCCTTCCATCCAGTCTGCAGATCACTTTTCTGGTAGCTGAATTATTTTTAGCTCCGTAAACTTCAGTCCTCATTCAAAGTAAACTCATCTTCAGAAATTGCTAGACCTTTAATAAAAAGCCCACCTTAATAAATTCTTGCATTTAAGTGTAATGTCAAAGGAGTTTCATAAATCTGATGCAAATCACTCTGAAAGTTTCTAGCTATAAGTAATATATTTTCCTGGATTTTCTTCTCAGCAACCCGATAGCAGAAGGGTCAACTCTTCTGTTGGATTTTCTGTTTTGCAGCATACAAGCAATGACCCTTATTGCTTTGTGGAATTTTATGAACACAGAGATGCAGCTGCTGCATTAGCTGCTATGAATGGGAGAAAAATTTTGGGAAAGGTAAGTTGCTTACGTTGTAATCATAGATTTAAACAATATAGATTTGTGGGAAAGCATTAATGAAGCTGTTGAAGATGTTTACCAAGTTTTAGTACTGTTAGAATAATGTTTTTAAAATACTGACTTTAAAAAAAAGTCTTATTTTGTTTGTGATGTTCTAGTTACGATGGTGCCTTGTATTGAATGATGATTTGTAAACATTGACAGTTGTAACCCACCCTTGAATGAACTTAATGATGTAATAATTTTGTGAATTCATACTAAATCTTATACTTGTTTTCAGGAGGTCAAAGTAAACTGGGCAACAACACCAAGTAGCCAGAAAAAAGATACATCCAGTAAGTAATGTAATGCCACAGTATCACTTGTACACAAATGCTTCACAGCCTGGTAATGACTTGCCATAAATGCATTGAAACAGAACTTCTCTCCTTCCCATCCTGTGTTTAATAGAGTTTTGCAAACTAATTCTTCTGTTTCTGCTTTACGACTGGGGAAACAGGAGTGGACAGATTAAATTGCTGCTGCTCATCCAGTGGAATCCTGAGCGTTCCTGCTTCCCAGTCCCACGTGCAGAGCGTCACCTTCTCAGGAGCTGCAGCTTTGGATAGCAGTTAAATATTTGATTAGTAAATTATTTATTTGCAGATCACTTCCATGTGTTCGTTGGGGATTTAAGTCCAGAAATAACAACAGAAGACATCAAGTCAGCATTTGCTCCTTTCGGTAAAATATCGTAAGTATCATCATAAACATTTCCAATATCAGTCAGAAAACAGGAGAGAATTTGTGTTCTAAAATGAAATGTTAGCTCTTACCTAATGAGATCATTTTTCTGCTGTTAATTTTGCTCTGGTGGGTGGGTTATGAAGAGGGGTTGTATCTCAGTATCTCGTGGTTGTAAATACAGTAATGTGATTGTGCTCTGGTTTGCTGAAAGCAATGTGCTTTTAACCTAATTTATATGCTGATGTCCTTCACCTTTTGATTGCAATTTAATTACTGTTCCTAAGTGTGACTTTTTGGTGTACAGAGTGGTGACTTGAAAACTGGTATCTGTTGTATCCTGGGTGTGTTTGTTGTGGGTTCATACTGCATTTCATAGGCAGTATGGAAAACTGGGCAATTGGAATATAATTCTGTGAAGCAGCTGGTTAATAATTTGGGAATGTTTGAAAATACTTATGAGAATGAAATCTACTTTTTTTTGGATAACAATGGGCTGAATTAAGATCATAATATCTTAAAGAACGGTGGCTTTACAATATGTGCACATTTCTGCCAGTTAAGAGAATGTTTCTTTAAACTTCTCGTGGACAATTCAGGTGATGCTGAATCACCTGGTGTCCTAATTGAACATATTGAACATTACAAGAATCCTTGGGAGTGCTAAAAAAAAAAAAAAAAAAAAAAAAGAAAAAGAAAAAAAAAGTGTTAATCTTCTATCACTTTACCTTGATAAAAATCTTTAAAAGGTGCACGCAAAGGTTTTTGTACTACTTTACAGGAATATATTTCTAAGACCAAAATTCTTATTTTTCTCTTGTTCTGTACGCATATTTTGAAATGAATCATAAATCTTATTTCTTACCTCTGCTGTTTTGTTTACTTTGCTTTTTGTCTCTTTAATGTGGTAAGTAGTACTGTTTTAAAAATCGATTTAAAGAGAATAATTCAGGTTTCTGTTTCTCGATCTATATTTATACCTGAGACCTGCAGTTTTTCTAAAGTCCAAGTCACAATTAAAAGTAATAGCATTCTGGTTATTTTGCAGAATTGCTCATAAGAATGGACAGGATCTTGAAGGCTAACTGCAAGGAACTGTGCACACTGGAACTCAGTTGTAGATTTTTTCTCATTTCTATTTATTCTTATTATACATTATTTATATATACATATTTTAGTATTTACATTTTAACATTCTATATTCAGTGCAGTTCTATATTTCCAATCATTTTAACTTACTCACTAAAATTTCTGTGTAAATTTGTTGTTTTCGTACTGGTGTGCTTAGCATTGTTGTTAGTTTTATTCTCCTTTCTTAAATTTCTGAAAATGTCAATTTTTCAAAATTTACAGCTACCCAAACTCCAAAATGATGGTAGAGAATTGACCAAGAAAAATAAAGAAATCTGTTAACAGGCCATGTATGCCTTTTAATTCCTATTTTTTCCTCTTTTTCGATTTTTTTAATATTTCATATATTTTGTATCACTAGGCAGAAGACATTTAACTATTTAGAAAATGCATGGTAAATTAGATAGAATTGTTACAGTAATTTATAGAACAGTAAACCTTAGAGGACCCTAGCCAATAGAATATTAGAAAAGGAAACTTTGTTTCTCTTATACTTCAAATTTGAACATTCTAGTTATAGCCAGCATAGGTTATGTGCATAGGTTGCATGTTTATTACATGTTATTTTTTTTGTCCTACTGCTTTTTTCTAACAGGTAAAGAAGCAATAGGGGAGAGTTCAGGAATGACTGTAGTTTTAGGGCTAACTGAATTTATAAGAGAAAAATTATGCTCACAATACAGTGTGTGTGGTTCCTTTTAGTTTTTATTTTGCAGGTTATTAATATTGCCCTCATATAGCTGTGCTTCTTTTCACAGGGATGCACGGGTAGTTAAAGATATGGCAACTGGAAAGTCAAAAGGCTATGGTTTTGTATCTTTTTATAACAAACTGGTGAGTAATCACAGTGGAGATCTGAAACAGTTCCTGCTTTCCTGTTTTAATTTGCTTGTTTATGTATTTGCTATTTATTAACTTCGCCGTGGGAAATCAATTTACATGTAGGGGAGCTGTGTGGACATTTAGGACAGCGTGGGGAAACTGAAGCATTTTCTGTAAATGTTACATGTGGGAAAAGCACCCCCAGTTGAGGATTTTAGCATACAAAGCCCGTTTGTGTGGCCAGCAGTCTTACCTGCCAGCAATCTCTTTGCATCTTCTGTAACAAAAAAGTTGGAATTTGTTTCCTTCAGATTTGCAGATGCCATGAGATACTGCAATTGGATACCTCAGTTTAGTGTATTTTTCCACTTATGCTTTGTTTACTCTGTTACAGCTGAAATAGATAAGGAATAGCTTTTATTTCCTTGTACCTTCTTCTCTTACCCTACAGTTGAGCTCAGTTGGTGTGACTGGAGGGCAAATGTTACACCAGTCATGGAATGAAAGTTAGTGGATACTTTTCAGACCGAGCCATGAAAGCTCCGATATAAAATTCGTGTTTATTCGACAGAATTGCTGCGTGAATTCTAAATGTAGCACTAAAAAGCAATTCCAGATTTTATGTCCTGCTTGCTCTCCTTTCACACAGCAGCTGGACCTGGAGGGTTCTGGTACAGCCATCCTGAGCTCGCAGTTTAAGACCTGTTTTTCAGAATTTATTGTCATTCTGCTACATTTGGGGAGCTGGGCATGTTCCCAGACTCCAGGTACTCCAGCCTGAGGTCGTAATGCATTCCCCAGTTAAGAGCAAATTAAACTCCTACATTGAACAGGATCAGTTGTGACTCGAGCTCTGTTCCATTTTTGTCACATTTTTTCTGATCCTCAGAACTAGCAGCAAGATTCAGTAGAGGTGGTTGCCTATCCTGCTCAGTTTGTAACTTATTCACTGTGTTTTGGGAGATCAGGATGCTTGAATAAATAGGGAGTTTTATTGTCTGGTGATTTGGTTTTATCTTCCAAACATTTACTGTTTGCTCTGCCTCTCTTCTTTCAAAGCAATTGGGGAAAAAATGGCTTCGTGCAGGTGTTAGCAGACTTATCCCTTGCTTACTCACTGTTTCTGCTTCCAGAATGAACAGATAGTTTTCTAGTTCATGGTCAAGATAAGAATTTAATTGCTCTCCAGAGAGCAGAGACAGGGGGGGTGTGCAAATAATAAATAAAAGCAAACTCAAACACTCAGTCATTTGTATGTCAGCATTACAGCTGCTTTGTAACTGCCATTCAGCCCTCCCAGAACTTAGAATTTTTCTGTTTTGTTGAGTGCATGATAAGATTCTGAAAAAAAAAAAACCACATTCAGATCTTACGCAAGGTCTTTGCAAACACCTCCTGCATGGGGTGAATTTTACCTGGGTTGTATTTAAAATATTTTCCAGTGTGGGATTTTGATGATTCAAGTACTTTGACTTTTCATCTGTTACTGTTGAATATACTTCTGTATTTTTAATATGGTCAATTGGCAATTTTTATTGTAAATGATAGTTGCTTTATTTCAGTAATTGCTTCTGGCATCTTTATGACTTGTGCACTTTTTTTTGGCAGCCTTTGAATATTCTAATAGAGGTGCTTGTATAGTATGCATATATATGGTATAGATATGTGTGTGGATGTAACATGGCATATACAGGTAGTGTGTGTGTGATTGCAGTTGGATTCTAACCTGTATGTAGAAAGTTGGTGGGAGGAAGGTTTTATCAGAGACTTCTGAGGGCCTTCTCTGTAACCAGTTGCCTTCATGTTAGTTAATTTTGGCTTCTTGCTGTGATTGTTCTGAATTTCATACTCTTCTTAGTCTTGTCACTGACATTGTCACCAGTGTTAACAGACAGCCGAGTCTTTCTTAGCAGTAGCTTGTTGTTTGGCAGTGCTGTCAGCTGTGTTTTGGTGTCCCCAGGATGCAGAGAACGCAATTGTCCACATGGGAGGCCAGTGGTTGGGAGGCCGCCAGATCAGAACCAACTGGGCCACGCGGAAACCACCAGCCCCCAAAAGCACACAAGAAAGTAAGAGCCTCCTGGGATGCTGTGTTTGCCTGCATGTCACTGCTCGGGGGGGGACAAAACAGAGGCCAAACTCGTGTCACTTAAATTACAGATCTAGCTCACCTTCCAGATCTTAAAGGATAGTTTTTTTGGTGTATTGTGTCAGCATAGTGGTGGCACTACAGGTCTGTCATAAAATATTGAATGTTTCTGTTAAATGTGAGATTCACACTGGTGGACAAGGTGAGTGTCTGGGACTCTTGGGTCACTGTGGTCCCACTGCTGAAAACCAGCCTTTTCTCTTTATAGATAACACAAAACAGTTGAGATTTGAAGATGTAGTAAATCAGTCAAGTCCAAAAAATTGTACTGTGTACTGTGGAGGAATTGCCTCTGGGCTGACAGGTAGGAATGGTTTTATTGCTCTTTTATTCTTGAAGCTTCTTGGACACCGAGACAGTCACTAATTCAAAACCATTTTATGTTGTAGATCAACTTATGAGACAGACTTTTTCCCCATTTGGACAGATTATGGAAATAAGGGTGTTTCCAGAAAAAGGTTACTCATTTGTCAGGTATGGACAGAGAAAAGTCAGACCTGTAGTAATGCTTCGTCTTCTGTACTTTCACTTGATTGAATTTCTCCTGGCACATTAAAAGCTGTCACCATGTGTTCATAGAATAACTTAAAACTTTTAAAAGCGGCCACCAATCTTTTTACCTGAGAAGGTGAATGTTTGTGAAAGCAGAAGCTTTTCTCTGGATCTCCTGTATGTATGGGGTCACTGTATTTTAGCTGCAAGGTGCAATTACTGTAAAGCATAACATTATTTTGTTTTTCCATTCTTTAGATTTTCAACCCACGAAAGTGCAGCACATGCAATTGTTTCAGTTAATGGAACCACAATTGAAGGACATGTTGTTAAATGTTATTGGGGTAAAGAATCCCCTGATATGACTAAAAACTTCCAACAGGTAACTTCAATTTAACCTTTTCTTTGTGTTACAAAAGCAATCATGTATATACTAAAATGCCTTCCGAGTTGTCATGGGTGCATTTTATGGAGTTCTTATGAAATTCCATGTTCTGTCTCAGTTATGTTCCAGTTGTTCATCAAATTGGGCTAGTGATTTTGGTGGAATATCTGTTACTGTCTTCTGGATATGATTCAAGATAGGGAGGAACTTTGAGGTAATTCTGATTCTTGCTGTTTCTCTAACTGCAGTCCAGGGGGCTGTCCATCCAAACAGCCTCTGGTGTTTCCAGCACACACAAATCATTGTTCAGTACGAGCATCTAATGAAGTCGCAGCGATGTCTGATTGTCCTGATCTCACTGTTGCCCGTTTTAGCCCCGTGATTGATGCAGGCAGAGCTTTGCCCTCAGCAGCAGCCGGGCAGCCCGAGCCTGTGCCAGGCTGAGGCGGGTGGTCGTTGTCTCCGCAGGTGGATTACAGCCAGTGGGGGCAGTGGAGCCAGGTGTACGGCAACCCCCAGCAGTACGGGCAGTACATGGCCAACGGCTGGCAGGTGCCGTCCTACGGCATGTACGGCCAGGCCTGGAACCAGCAGGGCTTCGGAGTAGAGTAAGTGCTCTTATTTCACCCTCTGCAGTAGTCCAGGACTGCACTGGGTGAGTGTGGGGTCACTCAGGCCGAGGGTTGCGCGGGGTGCCAGACCTTACGTGGGCTTCAGGCTTATGTGTGGTGATTTCCATGGACAGACACGCGGGTGAGTGGCTCTGACTTGTACCTGATGGCACATTTCATGGGCGTGGGGTGGAGTTTGGGGTGGTCTTGTCTGATACCTGAACACGTTGTGGATTCTGGCTGGAGTTGGTGAGTGCTGCAGAGGGTGAGCCAGGGACCCTGGGTACTTGCCTGAAGGGAGAGAAGAGGCTGCATACGGACACTTGGACTGGTGCAGTTTCGGAATTTGAATGGGCTTTTAATCCCTGATCTCTTGAAGACTGAAATCTTCCTTAGAACTTCTGCTTTAACATACTTATTTTAAAATAACTTGTTGACTCAGTTCTTCACTGCCTGGTGCCAGTTAAACATCTTAAGCCCTGATAAACCTGTCACTGGTGTTTATGCCGATGAGGCACTGGGTATTTTTTGCATTTCTGGATCACTGATGTTGACTTCCAGTGTCCATGCCTTTGGAGGTGGGTGCCCTGTGCAGCCAGTGCCCAAGGTTTGTGAGGCTTTTATCCTTTGTTCTTAAAAAAGTTCACAATATTTCCAAGTGCTTAACCTGAATTACTCATTGAAGAGAAGAAGAAATTCCTCTATTTTGGTACAAAGAGCGTGTGGGAAACATGTTTTTAAGTTTTGGGGTTTTTTTTTTTTTTTGGTATGTTGTCTAGTGAACAATTTCCCCCCTTTTTTTTAACCATCCTGTTTCTTTTTAAGCCAATCTCCATCTGCTGCCTGGATGGGTGGATTTGGTGCTCAGCCTGCCCAGGGACAAGGTGCTCCTGTAATACCTAACCAAGCTGGATATGGTATGGCAAGTTACCAAACACAGTGAGCTGGGACTCTGTTTCAAAGTGTGTATTTCATGATAGGCTGCAGTTTCCAGTGACATTCTGAAGACTGGAATGTAGACAATGAAAAAAAAAAAAAGAAAATATTTATTTTAAAAATGGAAATGTTTGGAACCTTTAGCACAGCTTTGCTTTGGTGAAGGACACAAATGTCTTCTAGTTCTGCCTTTTTAAGTTTTTGTTCATGATGGATATGAACATGTTTTTCTTTGTGTACAAAAATTAAAAATAAAGTCAATAAAGACACTTCTGACTACAAATTTTGATATAGTAGGAGAAATGGCTAATGAATTTGATCCTTAGGTTACCATTCCTTTTTTTTTTTTTTTTCGTTTTGTTTTGTCTTCAGTGTTTTATATCATTGTGCTTTTAAGAGAAATGACGTTGGAAAACAGCAAGTTGCTTATAGCTGAACACACCCCCTGAAATAAGCTGTGGACCAATCACCACAACCTGGGAGAGACAGTATTGAATAGTTTTCAAGAAACCTCTGGGCATAGCTCAAAAGTGTACGTAGGTCTTGGAATAATTTTTTTAAAGAAATATTTAATTTTTCTACATGCTTAAAAGAGAACAGTCTGATACAACAAACAGTTCAGTCTGAAATGGAAACAGAGCTGCCTGAGAAATTTCACATCACTTTTACTGTTCACGCTCAGGCACCTGAGGAAAACTTTTCAGAGCTGGTTTGCTTGGTAAAACTGTAGTAATTTACTTTTAATTTTGAGGAGTGAAAAACGTTTTTACAAGTATGTTTGTTTGTATTCGAATCAGACAGTCATACTTGGGCTTTTACATAAAAGTTTGAAGGCTACACCTTGTAAATATTTCATAATTGCAGTGTTTCGAAAGCATGCTCAAACCTAGAAGTAGCAATGTAATTATTCAAAGTAATACTTAATATACTCTACTGCTTTAAATGCAGTAGATTGACAAGAATGTGCAAGACTGACATTTCCAAAGTTGGCTAATATGTAAAGTTACATAAAGAACTATAACAAAGAGCCTTAATTTTAATTTCATAAATCTTTAATGCATCACCTTTTTGTCATTAGAAATACAAATTTTTTGCTTTACGTTATTTGGTATGTAAATACCTTGGTTAACAACCTTGTAAACCTCTTTCAAGGTTATTATAAGTTGTATAGTATCTTGAGTGTTTTGAAAAATCTCGATGTTTTTTAAGTCTAGAAATATTTTGCCCAAGAATTTTTTAACAAGATTGTTAAGAACATCTTATTTTAGAGAATATTCAACGTGCCATTTGGTAAACGGAGATGCAGTTGAAACAGTACACTGAGTTGTGACTTATTTTTAATTAAAGTTTTTGTCTCTATGGGTGGTTTGCATGTGATGAACCTGTACAGAGGCTGGGCTGTTTGTGTACTGAGTGTGTAAATGGATAAATCACGAAGATGTTTCAGTGGTATACTTGGGGTTATTTCTGAATTATTTTATGGATAATACATTGATATAAACTGCCTCAATAAATTTGAAGTTGCAAATGAATGTAAGTTAGAAACAAGTACTGTGTCCTGCCCGTGACAGCTAGAGGGTGCAAATGCCTCAGCTGTGCTCTGCAGCACGCCGAGGCAGCACCCTTGCAACAGCAGGAGTAGGATTTGCAGTGCCAGTTCAGTGGAGCAAACTTGCATTTGGAAAGAGACAAAGTTGGATTAATTTAGAGATGATAGTCCTAGGTGAGTGTCTGAGGAGCTGTACATTGTTACCTTTTCTGTTGTGAGTTAGAATAGTCTGTTTTGAAGTGGAGACTTGCGGTGATGTCGAACCCAGCCAGGCTGTGCAGATAATTACGCTGATTGCTGTAGCAGATCACACCAGGGGGCTTTTCCTCCTCTCCTCTTGCCGTGGGAAGCAGTTCCTTGACTTTCAGGGGGCATGGAAAGCGAGATGTGTGGAAGGGCAGTCCAGTCAGTGGGCTCAGCTGTGCCCAGAGAGCCTCGTGCTCTGGCACCTGATGCAATAATGATGCAGGTGGTGTGGTGGGGCCAGAGCTGGCCCTTTGTTTGTCCTCTCAGCTGTACCTGGTGTTGGTCACTCCAGACAGGGCCTCTTGTTTTTCTATCCCTTTTGTACATATGTGAATATCTGTGCAAGGATCAGCCTGTCCCTTGTGGTTTGGATAAAATCCCCCCAGTGAGTCTGTGTTTTTGGTACAGGATCATGAACCAGCAGAGCTAGGAACTGCGAGTTACTTTAGGCTTTCTTAGACTTCACTTGAAATCTGGGGTTTCTCCATAACTGTAGGTGTTTGGCGTATAGGCTGTGCTCTGGATGCATGCTGGGATATGAGCAGTGTGTTCTTACTGAAGATTTAGATGATGCCACAGAAATGCCCATATAACTGGGTGTGAGATTAAGGCAGTGATCTTTCAGGTCTCAATGTGTAGATCACTTTAAATCTGATTATTTAATATGCCTGCTGTAGAGCTGGGCCGTACCTGACCTGTATTTCAGGATGAAAGATAGGATATACCTTCTGATTTCAGTCTTTTGTCGTTGATTTTTATACAGCTTTTCTGTACTGGTGATATTTCTTCGCAGATGTTCAAGGTAGGGGAGCCTCCAGAGTCCTTTAATGTTTCTCTAGCACTGCGAGGAAGAGTTGTAAATTAGATTGCTTTCTACTCAGTAGCATTCATAAATGCATCACTGACGAGTTTTTTGGCACCAAAGAGCCTCTTGCACCATACTGCTTTTATGAGTGACACTTCCACTGTTGTAACTTCTCTAACTGCAGAAATCAACCACTACCTAACCCTCACCACTAGGATTTGGAATTCACAAAGTATTGATTTCTGATGGCTTAAGTTGATGCGTGCAACCTGAACCAGGGTTGTAATCTGCGTTGGCAGGAGATGTTCAATAAAAGTGAAACGTGATATAAAGGGCTTATCCTGTATTGTCATCTGTCAAAGCATTGTCCCTCTCTGCTGTAAAACTGACTGCAGGCAGACAAGGCTGAACTTGTAAACTATGCACTTGCAATCGTGTAAAAGATGTTTTATTTCCAACTTTTCGTACCAAATGGTTTTGTATTTTGCGGCGTTGCGGTGGTGAGGCTGTGGATCTGAGGTCACATGTAGCTGCTCATCAGTCCTGCCTCCTTGTGTATGTTTTTTAACACTGTCCAGGCTTACTCTCCCTGCAGAACCTTCTTCCTTGCTAAGACAACTTCCTGGGAAGCCGTTCACTGTCCCAGAACCATTGCCTTCATTTCACTCAGAATAAGTCTCACAGTGAATTTAAAGGCTTAGTTTGGCCGAAAAAAATCGTGCTTTGTTTTTCTTGTGTTTGTACACAAGGAAGCAGGCTTCAACTGTATGGACATGATTAGTGTCTGATACTTCTGAATTATCTGACTGTTTTTGAACAAGGGCACAAGTGTTTGTTTTAACCACGTGAAACTGTTTCCTGGTCAGCAATAAAAGATTTTGTTGCACTGTTCTTACTTTGCAAGGTACAGGCAATCTTTTGTTCGGTATCCTTCCAAAAAAATTGACGGGGTTCGTGAAGGACTGCCTTGTTCCAGCATGAATCTCCATATGCAGATGCAGTCTGGGGTCTGGATTGCTGCTGTGATAGCAAAAAGAAGTGGTTCTTTTGAAAATGAGTGAGAATTCATTTGTTCTGATCATATGTGGTGCCTGTCCAACACTGATTTAAGGATTTCACTGTGTAATGAAGTTTCTGTTCATAAAAAGGCAACTGCGAGGCAGTAGCTGCTGGGAAGGTCTTGTTGTGTTTCATTTCAGCAATTTTTGTGAGTCCAGTTGATGGTTTAAAAAAAAAATTTAAAAATTGTTATTCTTTTCAGTATCACCTGGATAATGTCCCTCCCTCCCCCTTTACTGTTACTTCAAATCACGGAAAATGCTGAAGTGTTTGCTGGATATTTTACTTGACAAAGAAACAGGACTTTGTTGATGAGTGAACACTGGTTCTGTCATCTGTGCTCAGCTAGACCATGGATGTGAATGATACTCTGCTCACTGACATTTAAAGGGTAATGACTCACAACTTTATTTGACATCAGTAATGATTATTTGAATACAAGTTCCTCTTGCTTAAATACACAGCTCCTCCTGCTTTGATTAAAGCTGATCTGAATCTCGCTGGGTGTGAAAGTGTTCCTGAAATGCAGTGGGAAGAAAGATGGCTTTGCCTCCTCTGTCAGTGCTGGAGCTGTCAATGAGGCAGCGCCGTTTCACAGCCAGGATTGTTTTGTTTAGAAGCCAAACAATGGGGTTGTGGTGGGGAATTCAATGTAAGCTGACTTTCCTGGGATGATGGCTGATGGCACTGGAATATTTGCCTCCTAAAACAAGGGACCATTCCAGCTTCCCCCTGATCCCAGACACTCAGCAGCATTCCCAACCGCTGGCAGGGACAGGAGGAGGAGAGGGGAGGCTGGAGAGGGGAGGTGGGACCTGTGCCAGCCCCGGGTGTGGTGCAGCAGCACCAGGGCCAGGTCAGATGTAGAAATCACACCCCTTCTGGCCCTTCTCTCAGAAAACAGATGCACGTTAAACAGCCCAGCTAGAACACCGAAGGTGACTAAACAAAGGAGCAAATTGAGTTCATAGACCCTTCCTTAATGTAGACCTCTTAGCTTGGCACTCTGCTGTGTCTGTATTGACCCTTCTGTTGGATCATTGAAGTAGTTTCAGGTATGCACAGCTGCTTGTTGAACATCTTCCCGTTCCTTACAACGTCTGGAGCAGGGGTGGGAAGGAATTGAAGAGGAATCCTGGGTCTACCACATGGAACTGGGTAATGCTCACATTCCCTGGCTGGAAAATGACTTCCTAGGGCCAACTCTGCAGAAGAATAAATGTCACAGGGGATGATGAAAAGCTGCCATCCTCATTTGAGTTGCTAGTTCTTTCACCTTAATAAATGGGGAATTATTACTGGTCTGCTGTTCCATGAAAAAATCCTCTTTGTGGTTTTTATTGGTCCTTTCAGTGAGGCAGATCTTTCTCACTCCATTAATTATTTGTTTCCCTTAATGCCGGGTTGTCCAGCGTGATGGGAAAGACCAATTGATACAATTTATTGCTTAGTTCAGATCTTCCAACTCAGGTACTGACTGGGGGGGAAAAAATCCCCCTCTTAGTTATTAAAAGGACTATTCAATTTTGCAGTGTGTGTTTGTGGAGCTGTTTCTAACTGAGTTTTACTCTCACCTGAAAACACAGGGAGTCTACACTGACACAGCTTGGAGCTGCTGTGCCAGATCCCTGTTGTGCAGTCAAATGCTGGAAATGGTTATGCCTTGCTCCTCTTGTGCTCTGCAGAGAATAAATCTCTTCTGTGTATTTGCAAGTGCTCAGAGGAAGCTGAGGTGCAATATTTTGTGAACTCTTGCCGTGAATTGGGGCTTCTTTCATTCACAGGTACATGGTGTGGTTTTGTAGGAGAAAAAAATTCTGTTGTGTTTGTGAGTTATCTGAAAACATGGCTGATTTCAGACTAAGGAACATAAAGTGTGACTGTTTCTAGGATACTGTTCTAGGTGAATCCTGCCTCCTGCTCGGGGTTATGTGTTCTGCAGAGCAAGGACAGGAAGGTCCAAAGCCCTCCCTGCTGTCACTGTCAATGGCCATTTCCAGAAGGGAGCAGATCACTGTAAACTTGCAGCGTGGATACAGCGAGACCTTGTTCTGGTGGTGCAGCAGCTGTTCATGTGTGCTGCTGACATGTTTTGGAATGGTCAGTACCTGAGGTCAGGGGGCCAACAGATATTCCTGAATACATTTTGCTGAGGCTGTAGAAAAGGGCATTCCCTCAGAATGATTTTCACTGTAGAAAATGCACATGGATACTTGAATTGGGAGTTATGACCATGTACCTCTCCTTTTCCATACCCTGTGTGTTTTGCTGTGTTTCTCACTTTATTATGTGTATTTCTAGACAGTAGAGTTGTTCTTATTTTTCATGCACAGACTTTAACATTTGCCTCTGGTTCTTAGCAGAAACACCCTGACCTCACATGTAATTTTTAATATTCCCCTGTACTGCAAAAGTCTTTGATTTCTGCTGTCTCTACTTGGTTTAATATTTACAGGTGGGTGTTAAAAGCATGTGTTAAGTACATTTTTGGGGGGTTTTTTTGTGTCTTCAGGTTCATCCCAGACTGAACATAATTCCCAAAAGCTGGGTTCTCTTCACTGTGCCCCCTAGTCAGCCCTACCTGTGTGTAGTTCAGAGGGGCTTAGAGTGTTCTAAGGTTTGGATAACAATTTCATAATTCATGTCTAGTTGAATATTATCAAGTTTTTTATTGCTGTGATACTGGCACTCGAAAACTGCATTTCTGCATCTCGAGATTTAATTCATGGTACTGCTTTATCTTCTGAAAGCTGGTTTTAAATCTTGTGGGTTAAAAAAAAAAAGTACATTTGCAATATAAAAGGGTAATAAAATTCCTTCACCATAATTCTTCCTTCTTTATAGAACAAAGCTGAAGAAACTCCAGAAGGCTGATTTAGCAGTAAGGTTTTTATCAGGCTCAAATATACATGTCATACTAAAGTGATGAAACATTTTTCCTTCTTGACTGTCAGACGCAAAGAGCATAAAACTGGTTTTGATAAAGAAAAAAATCACTTGAATTGCAAGCTTTGGAACACTTTTTTTTTTTTTTCAGAGTGCAGTTTGTGGAGAGGTACAGATGGGTGTAACCAGTGTGAGGTGGGAGCAGCACTGCAGTTATTTAGCCTGTAATTCAGTCTCTGCATGTTCAGAGTTCTGCACTCTGTATCTGGCGTGCACAAAGCCCTGGAGTTGGAGGTACTGAGGAATGTTCCACGAGATTAGGGATAAAAGTTGGCCCTGTGAACCTCCTTGTACTAGAAAGTATTACAAAGGAGTGAGTCAGAGCTTTCTCTGAGTTCAAAGTGAGGAGTGCTGGACAAATTCCCCTGATTTATTTGGGCAGGCCTGAAATAGAAGTGCAATTTTCTACCAGAATTCTCTTCGAGGCTGTTTTATGCTGTGCACCTTCCAGGAAGGCTGTGTTGAAGTTTGCTCTGTGTGTATCATCCTGTTAAAAGATTTAAAAGCTTGTTTTATTATCCGCTCTTTTACTCTGGTAATCTGGGAATCTTCAGCCAGGAGCTGCATTTAGCTAAGGCTTGCAAAACTTGGTTTGGATCTAAGGGTGGCTTGTTTAAGGTTAATAAAATTAAAAAGTGGCTTTGAACTGAAAAAAATTACGTGTGTGTGCTGAAATATTTTGGTTCACAGGCAGGAATCCGAGTGCCTACAGGTCGGGGATCAAAATGCCTCATTCTCTGGCCACAATGCCCTTTGCAGGGCAACATCCAGTCTTAATTTCTACTGTTTCTGTTAACACATGCAGTAGAATAGGAAAATAAACTTGGCAAGTCTAAAATCAGGTTTTGAAGGGCTGGGGTTTTGTTTTGGGTTTTTTTTGGTTTGGTTTTTTTTTTTTTTTTTTTTTTTTTTTTTTTTTTTTTTTTTTTTTTTTTTTTTTTTTTTTTTTTTTTTTTTTTTTTTTTTTTTTTTTTTTTTTTTTTTTTTTTTTTTTTTTTTTTTTTTTTTTTTTTTTTTTTTTTTGTTTGGTTTTTGTTTTGCATTTGTTTGGTTTTGTTTTTTGGTTTTGTTTTTTTTCCAGAGAAATGAGAGTTTTCCTGCTTTGGAGACCTCTCCTCATTGTTAACATTTCCAATTTCAAGTTCTCATAATCGTGTAAATAAGTGCCACCTTTGCTGAAATCAGTTGTGTTAAGTTGGTGTAAATGAAACCAGAGCTTTAAATCGTGAGTTGTGTTTTTTTTCCTAAGTCTGTTGATTAGTTTGGAGTCTTTTATTTGCAATTGGGCAGTGAAATGAGCTGTGCATTTTATGAGTTTTCTGTGGTGTTATTCATAGTTCAGTATGTTCCAGAATAGATTTTTTTTTTCTTCTTGCAGTGGCAACAGCTAAGTACAACTCCTTCCATTTCTTTTCAAATCCAGCTATTTAAATTTAAGCTAAATTATTCTACAGAATACAAGTCACATTTTAAAATAGAATCTTTGTCTGAAATCCCACTGTCAGGCGTGTTTCTGCCTTTTTGGGTGTCTTGCACATTCTCATTCCTCCCCACACACCTGTTATTGCCAGTGGCACTGGGAAATCTGCTGAACTTTATCCCAGTTGTCAAACCTTCCAGTGTCTGGAGTGGTGAACACACTGTGCTAACAAGTCCTGGAGTTATGGGATGGAGCAAGGCATGGAAGGCTCGCAAATGCTTTCCTGTTCAGTTCTAAGGGAGCTTGGCTGCTTTAACATACATTTAATTTTTAGTGGTGCACAGTTCTTTGGGTGGAAGTGCAGTGACTTGGTAAGTACTCAGAGAACATCATCTGTTCTAGATGGCCTGGCCTGGCTGCAGCCAAAGCAAATGAAACACATTTATGGTTGTTTTTTTTTTTCTTTTTTTTATAAGGGAAGCTTTGCCCTGTGAAATTAAGGAAAAGATGGTAAAAATTCATGCAAGGTGTAAAAACCTATCGATGTGGTATGTGGACACCAGCACAGGGTGAATTAAGCCGTAAATTGCACGTGGTTGTGTGTGGGTATTGCAGGTGATTTGGGGGAGAAGGGGCAAAAACCCCCCAGCAAAGGAACTGCATTTGAGTAACTCCACCAAATTCATCTGGAAGGAAAATCCCCTCGTGCCATTCTGTCTGATGGAGCACCGAACCTCGACCAGGAGAGCAGGACATGGAACAGCATCAGGAGCGTGACCTGGCAGAGCAGGCACTGCTGTGCCCGCCTGGGAGTCCCCTCTGCAGGAGTGGCCCCCATGTGCTCATTTACAAGGAAAAGGGGTGGAAAGGAGTCTTGGAAACGAAGTGTTGTATCCGGAGGAGGAAAGGAACAGAAACTGTGGATTTGTTAACAGGTTGGTTTGTGGCAAACCCGTGGGTCAGGTTTCCCAGGAGATGCATGGACAGAGGGATGGGCTCTGGGGGGTTTCTTGGAGACACCAGCACAGGCACGTGGAGCACGGGCACAATGCTGGCCTCCTTAAGTCATATTCCTTACGTATTCCCACCTCCAAATCCATGATACTAAGTTTTAAAACTACTCCAGTTGCCTGTTGTCAATACACTGGCTTGAGGAGGAGGTGGTTGTCCTAGGAGCACTAGTTCTTAACCCTTAAAATAGAAACTTTGGGATCTGTGACCTGGTTCTTAACAAAAAAATAAAGAAATAAAATCTGGTGATGTTTGTACTGCTTTGGTGTAAACGGGCTGCCTGAAATACCTGGCACTGGTGGATCTGACTAAAAAAAAATGGTTGGGAGTTCATGGCCAGGCTGTCTTGTCCCAGAACTGCCACCCTGTGTGTTCCTCTCCCGTGTTGCTGTCCCTGTTCCTCAGCTGGCCCTGCTGCCGTGCTGTTACCCCCTGCTCCTCTGGTGCTTGCACGGAATTTGCAGCTGCATTCCCAGTGTCGTGCCTGCCTCACACATCTGCTGGGAAATGCCGTGTGCAGCTGTTGTGCTGTTCCCTCGGCAAAGCTGCAGACTTCTTCTTTTTTTATTTATTTTTTTTTTTTTTTAAATTTTTTTTTTTTTAGTCCACACCAAAAGCCAAGAAATCTTTACCAGCTAACGCAGCTTTTGGCCCTGGTGCTGAAGGCAGGAGTCCAGGGATGCTCAGGCCAAATCCCTTCAGCTGGAAGGTATTGTGCTGCTGTTTGTTTTGGAAGCACAGATGCAGTTGATTCTTGTGTTGAGTCTCCTGGTGTCACCATTTCCCAGGAATGAGATCTTGGCCCTGTGTGTGTAAGTGGAAAATAACCATACATTTCAGTGGGATGGGAGCCCATCCAAGTTCCCTCTGCGGATGGAGCTGGTTAGCAATGCATTACTGTGTGTTCAGGATGGGATTTGGCTTAGGTGGAGATAAAACAAGTGTTGACTTGTCTGCTAACAGTGGTTTCTGTGGTTTCTGTGTATCGGTGATGCTTCCAGTGGGACTTAAACACTCCCATTGCCTCCTACTACTGTTGCCTTGTGCTTCCTGAGTTGATTGTCTGTTTGATGGCTTGCCACTTTGTTGTCAGAATTGCACAAACTTCTCACGTGCTGGATTTTTGGTCAAATGTTTTGGTACAAAAGATATTTCTGAAAGTGAAAATACCGTTGTTAAAATTGTAAATGTGCTTTTCTGTTAGGAAAGAATTTTTCTTCCAAGCCTTGGAAGAGCAAATGAGTCACCCCAGCACAAAAGGCTTGGCACGTCTATTTTGGTGAGAAAGCTCACGATTTCACCGAGGTGGCCGTGCTGGGGGAGGTTTTTTGTTTCTCGCACCTGCTCGGCGAAGACACGAGGGGGGCTGGTGGCTCAAGGCAGGGGGGCATAGCTGTTCCAGGGGTACGCGGAGGAGCAGGGGGAAGGAGCGGGGAGGGATGAGCTGGATCTGGGCGAGCTGACATAACAGCGTGGTGTGGAAGAGGGGCGCAAGTGGGGATGGCTGGGACAGGGGGGCCCCGCAGCGCAGGGCAAGGGGGATGTGCCGCTCTCCCCCGGCCAGGGGGTGAACCCCCGGTGTCCCCGCGTCGCGTTCGGTGGTGCCCGAGCCCCGGGGTGCCGCGGGAGCCGCCGTTCCCAGGCGGGGCAGGTGCGGGGCCGCCCCGTGCGGGGGGAGCGGGGCAGAGCGGGGCGGGCCGGGCCGGGCCGGGCGGGGCGGGGGAGGCGCGGCCGCCCCGGGGCTCGGGCAGCGCGGCCCGAGCGGCGCCCGGGATGTTCAACCGGGCCGTGAGCCGGCTCAGCAGGAAGCGACCGCCCTCAGGTAACGGGGCCGGGGGGGTTGGGGGCTCCAGCTCCGCCGAGGGGACCCAGGGGCTCTCGGGGGCTGCCCGGGCCGCGCCGCTGCCCCCCGGCCCCGGGAGCTGCGGGCGGGACCGGGGCTGCCCCTCGGTCCGGGGAGCTGCGGGCGGGACCGGGGCTGCCCCTCGGCCCCTCGGTCCGGGGAGCTGCGGGCAGGACCGGGGCTGCCCCTCGGCCCCTCGGTCCGGGGAGCTGCGGTGCCGCTGCCTGGGATGCCCGGGGTGACCGTGCCGGGAGCGGAGCGGTCCCGAACGGGGAGTGGGGCTCTGCCCGGGGCTCCTGCCTCATCAGCCGCGTTTCGGTGCCCAGCTCCTGCCTCATCAGCCGCGTTTCGGTGCCCAGCTCCTGCGGGCTGCTCTTACCGGGGGCGAGGTGACAGCCCGGGGCGCCAGGGCATGGTTAGTCGGGCTGTGAATCGGACTTTGAGGAGTTTGCCTTTGGAGGGAGCGTCTTAAGCTGGAGTGGAAGTTACCAAGGAGTGACAATGTGGGACTTCCCAGTTCCCTGAGCAGACGGGCGCTGTAGCGTGTTTGTTGCTGTGTGTCCGCGATGCTGCGAGTCTGGCGATTCCGAGGAGGTGGGATCTGATATCTGTCAGTGCTGAAACAACTGGGGCAAAAGTAGCAATCTCCGAACCCTAGAAAATGATACTACAGTTTGTTATGTGCAGGAAGAAGTTGCAATCTTTCTAAGAAAAGCCAGATGTGGTGTTTGTCTAGACTTGATTTGGGTTGGAGTTTTTTTGGGGGCTCTTTGGTTGTTTTTTTAAGGATATCTGTCTGGTGAACGCTTCCAGAGATGCTACAAAAGCGGAACGTCCCTTTAGCTTCCTTCCTTATAGTTAAAAGTGGAGTCCAGGAGCCATCTGTTGCTGGAGACAGTCAAAAGGGGATGTTGAGGCTCCTGCTCTGAACAACCAAAGCGTGCAAAGGGCAGCTGTGCTGTGAGGAAAAGGTTTGAACCTCAGCTGCTGCTTGGAAAAAATTGTTGTGCGAGGATTCATCTGGTGATGCTTGGCTGCATGGAAAGTAAGGGAATTTCCCCCTTTCAGCTGCTTACTCGTGAAGTTTCCCGCTGTTTCGTACCTTGGATTTATTAATTCTGGACTGGTGGTTGTTGCTGGACAGGCACTCTGATGAGCACAGGAAAAGGCAAGGTATTCAGAGTACTTTGGAAATAATAATAAAGGTTCACGGCTCGCAGATTTTGTGATCCAGGTGAATAAGGGCAGGTGTGGTCGGAAGTTCTTCCAGGAGAAATTGAGGTGGCTTTTCTTGTTTTCTGTTAATGCTCGAATACAGAATGAGGAGCGTGCTGTTTACGTGGGGGCTTTTGTCATTGGGACTGTTCGTGCGCCGTTTATTTGTCGGGGAGTTTGCACAGGGTGTGTGCAGGGGGCATTTAGGAAGGGATGTGGAGTTCTGTGAAGGGTGTGAGTCTGTGCTGCCTGATATGGGCCAGGGTATTGACAGCTGGAGGGTGGCAGCAGCTCGGGGGAACGGTTGCAGTGCCTCTGGAAGGCAGAGGGATCAGCATGTCTAACTCAATTAGCCGTGAATGAATCACTCACGGTTTGATGGGTTGCCACAGGTTTTATTTCTTTATTTTTGGTCAAAAACAAGGCCCAGAGCTGGGAGTTTTGACCTGCAACGTTGTACATGTGGATGTTGCTGACACTTTCTGTGGTTTCAGTCCGAGTTCCTGATTGGAGAATGCAAACATTTGCCGTTTTCGATGGCACTCTTCAGCTGATAATTGCAGCGTTATTAGTGCTGCACTTACCCTTCTCACACAAAGAGCCTTTCTCGGCAGTCTGGGGCTGCAGGGCTATTGTGTGATGGGAGGGCAGCTCCTGTAAGAGCCCCCTGTGAAATAATGCTGCAGCTAATGTAACTGCCTGTTTGCTGGCTCAGTGTGGAGCCCTCTGAAGTCTGATGTTAAAACCAAGCACTCCATCATCTGCTGTGCTGGTGGAAGCAGCTGGCTGCTCCCTGCACGTCATGAGAGCAGTTGTGCCTCTGAAGCGCATTTTCGACTCGCTGGAGGGTTTGTTTCAACAGAAACTCTCACGACTGTGCCCTGCTGTGTGTGCTTTGCTGGCTCTCTCTGCCTCTTGGTCCCTGACCCCGATAAAAGCCAGCTCTGCCGTGAAATGTGATTAGCATATTGTAATTTCTTACAGTTGCAATGCAAGAAACGCAGGGAGTGTATTTATCATCTGCTGTACATCCTGTGCGTTACCTTGACAGAAATACCGGTGGAAGCACTGCCATTTTGTCATTTTAGATGCACAAAATTATCTCCCAGTTTTCAGTGTCAGCAAATGTCTGCTGCCTTCCTCACTTAGATGATCACACAAATGTATATATGCTGTTAAACGTTGGGATCAAGCTTGTTATTTCCAAGCATATATTACCTAACTCTGTCAGCAGAGGATTTTAACAGGAGAAAGTTCTCTTTATAGATATCAGAGTTGAATATGTTTCAGGAGAATCATTCGTGTAACTACAGTTATTGCTGCCTTGCCTTTTCAAATAAATCATTTTGGACTCATTAATTTGTACCTCAGTGGAAGTATCATTTCTAAGGTAATTTAGTAATGTGTTAGGGGAGATGGATTTGGGGATCAGCTTCTGGAGTCATTTGTGGGGGAAAAAACCTCTTTCCTGTCTTTTGAACTCTTCAAATTTAAAAGTCTAGAAATCACACCCCAAATGTGCTGAATGAAACCAGCATGTGGAGTGGGAAGTTATGATCCTAACTGGGGGTGAGGCCTATTGTTTTAGAATATATGTTGGTGATGTCTTATTTAATGGGGTACAATAAAAATACCCTCATAAAATGCCAGGGTGCTTCCTCCTGTCATGGGTCACCCGTTTATGCTGGTGCATCCACAGCTCTGGGGAGCTCCCAGCTTCAATAACAACAAGGGAGGCAAGGGGTAAACAGAGGGGTGGCAATGGGCAGACAAAGCCTCATCTTGGCACCACAGCACTGTCTGGGCTGTGGGGAGCTTGTTAAGGGAGGAAACAAGTGGAGTAAGAGAGCCCTGCCCAGGGCACTGCAGAGTGGACACTGGGAAGAAGCTGTGGAGGTTTTCCCTTCAAAACCAAATGGTGTTTCTATGAATGCTGTGGGAGGAGGGAAGGGAGAGAGAAGGGGAGCGGGATCCTGGGAGGGAGCAGGGAAAAGCAGCAGGATCATTAGGGAGAGAAGAGTTTGGAGGTTGGCAAGGAGGAGCAGGAGGGGAATGTAAACACAGGGGATAGGGTTGGGTTGTGAAGGGTAGGCTGGAAGTGAGAATGGTGATCAGAGAGGATGCAGAACAGCCAGTAAAATGAGAGACCAGTGAAAGCAGCTGAGGAGAAGGAGATCAGAAGGAGTGTATCCTGGGTATATGGAGCACTTGTTCTGGCCTCTGTTCACCAGAATTTATTTTTTTTTTTAGGTTCTCAGGGCCCTGGCTCTGCCCTGTGGTGCACTGGCTCATTGAAATCCATGCTTTTCAAAGTAATCATTAATGTCCACTGGAAGATTTGGCTGGAACAGGAACACTGGAAATGAAATCTCATTTCCCTGTGTTCTGGGCTAAACGATGTATTAAATAAGGGAAGGGCCTGGTTCTTCAGGCCATGGGCAGCTTTACACACAGAGCTACCCTTCTGCTTGCAGGTGATGAGGCTGTACCAAGAGGTTCCAGCTGCTCAGAGGTCACTGTGTTCTGCTCCAATGTACTTGGCCATTCCCACTTAAATCTCACCCATTTGGCTGAGATTAGAAGCCCAGATACTTTGAGTCAGGCTCCTAAAATAAATGCTGCGAGTGATAATCGAGAACCACATCCTTTTGCACGAGGGGGGGGGTCAAACTGAGGCAGCGTTGACTGGCTGTGCTGGTGTCACATCTGCAGGAGTGGCTTGGAGACAACCCCCTGGCTGTGGCTGCTGCCCTTCAGCTCACACACTGTTTCTCATGCACAAACCCCACTCCTCTCCAGGGAAAGGGCTGCTCATTCATTTAGGACAGTGCTCCTTCTCACTTTTAGGAGAACAGGCAGGTCCCAGAGGCTCTGCTGTGGTGCCAGTTTTGTGCAGGGCTTTAACCTGAGCATTTATTCCAGTCACCAGCTCAAAAGGGCATCTGATAGGACAGCTCTGCAGAGATGGTTTTTTGAGATACTTGCTGAAGTTTAGTTTCATGGTGGAAGAAGGGCTTTTAAACAGAGCTTAAGCAGGAGTTGCTGTGATCCATATTTCCAGAAAGGTGCTCGGGTGGGATGAGGGGAGTTATTAAAATAAACAGAGGCTGTATTGGTTACAGGAAGAGTTCTGTGCACCTCTCCAGTGTGCAGTGACCTGAAATGGAGCTCCTATCCTGACTTCCCATGGCCTGCCCTCCTGTCTTCCCAGGGCCTTTCGTGTGTGAGAGGAGGGAAGGCCAAGCACTTGATGTCTGTTTTAGAGTTTTTCAGATGAGCAAATCCCTGGAGTCCCTCCAAGCAATAGGTTTCTCAAAGGGTAGATGGCAAAAAGAAATTTTTTTTCCAGCACCAGCCTTGAATGCAACGCACTTGTCCTGGGCTAGGGAAAACACCACCTGTGTGCCATCTCTCCTACCTGGGAGGAGGCTGCTGGCAGAGCAGGTGTGGGCACAGCCCAGTGCACCTTATAAAAGGAGAATTTCTGCGGATTTGGCAACAAACAAAGAGAAAAACCACCCCCCTTGCCCCAAACCAGGCTGACTCAGCTGCAGGGAGGCTCTGCTGCCAGCTGTCTGTCCTCCCAGTTACTCTGGGTTAACATCTTGGGCTGCTCCTCCTGCTAAACAAAGCACTGTGTTTCTCTCTCTTTGCTTTTACCCACCCTCCAGCCTCCAGTGACGATTCTTTTCTTAAAAGTAAATTTGCCATGTGTGACTGACCAGGAATTGCTTTCCAGGAGCCCACGCCGTAGGCAGTGCCAGAAAAAAAGCAGATGATCCTTTCAGGACACAGACTGTGGTCATTGCTGTGTTCCACAGGCAAAAGGTGCTTGACCCCCTATAAAACAGTGCCAGTGCCTCTTTACCTGCTCATGAATTATCTGCTGGAAGGAATCTTTGCCTCCTTGCAGGGAGAGCAGAATTCAAGTGATTGTTTGTGTGTTTATCTTCAGTTTTATGGTGTTTCTTTACAGACAGCAGCTGAAATCCAAGGGTGCAGGGGCAATGTGGGAGACACCCACGCCACTGCCATTTGTCATTTCTAAAGAAGGCGGCGTTTCTTTCAATTCTGTTTGTTTTTTGTTTTTTTTTTAATTCCAGAGATCAATGACAGCGAGGGTCACCCCAGCAGCAGCCACCAAACCTTGAAAGGAACCTCCAAATGGGCCACGTCGCTGGAGAACCTCCTGGAGGACCCCGAAGGAGTGAAGAGATTTCGGGTTGCTTTATTAACTCTGGGTGTTTCTGTAGAACAGAATTAGGATGTAAAGCTGCTCCAGTCTCAGCACTAAAGGGTGCAGCTGTGCCAGGCTGTAAGCACGGAGAGGTGGCTCCTCCTAGGTCTGTCCCCCGAGCAGGGGTGGCAGATTGGGAGTTGGTGCCCCTGGGGCAGCACCTTCTGCCACTGCAGCTCCCTCCTGCAAGGCACGTGCAGGGCTTCTGGCTGCACCTTTCTGATGGGATCTGTCTGCTCTTGACAAGTGACTGTTGGACAAACTGCAGCCCTTGAGCCACTGTTGTCTCCTGCCAAGCGTTATTTATCACTGAGGACTCATCCTGGGCCCTTTATTCTCGCACATTCAGCAAAGAGTTACCCCTGCCAGTCTCTGGTGACTCTTATCCTGTGTTTAGCAGCTGTCCTGACAATATTCCCTTTCACTTTACTACCCAGTGTGGGCTGGTGCAGCTCAAAATGGCTTGAGGTTTAATTAGGTGAGGGTGGTGAGTTGGTTTCTCAGGGTTTTTTGCCGTGTTAGATGTAACAATAGGAGCCACTTACTTAAAAGTGCTTTTGCCATACCATACTGATAAAATGCTCTGGGATAAAATGGTGTCCTGACAGACTGGTTTAACGAGTGATGTAAATTAGAGTTACAAACCACTGATTTTGAATTGTTAAAAAAAAAAAAAAAAAAAAAAAAGGTAATCTTGATGCTATTTAATTCTCGGCATTACTTGATTTCTGTTTTCTAACATTCAGGAGAGAAAACTGATGATCTTGGAGCCATAAATGTTTCAGCCACTATGTTTCATAAATAAATTTAATGCACATTTTCCCCCTTTTGAAGCATTCCTCACTTTTGGAGCAGTGTGCTGTGTTTAACCACTGTGCAGAATGCAGATGCATCCCCTGCTCTCGTTCTCTGTAGTGGATTTATTGCCACCGATGATCATGTTTAGAAACACTTTTGTTTGCAGAGATTTTACTCATTATAAAAATCAGGAAGATGCTAAATGAGCCTCTCAGGTGATCTGTGACTCTCATTAAAACAGTTCATTACACCCCCCCTATTTCTGGCCTTCCCTTGGAGCAGTGGCTGTGAAAGGGCTGGAGTTATTTAAGGGAGGCTGCAGAAACCATTCCTGCTAGTTCCTGGTGAGCTCAGGGATCCAGGGCAGCCCATTATCCTCCTGGAATGTGCTTCCCAAGTGTCTGGTGCTGCCCTGGGTGCTGGGGTGTGCAGATGCACCAGTGCAGAGCTTCTGCTGCACCGGGCTGTGGAAACTGCAGGTGAAGTTCCCTTTATTGGAACCTGCTGGTTTTAATTTCTGCAGCAGGAAGAGAGAAAAACGACTGAGAAATGGAATTCTAACCTTTGAGTGTTTGTTTTCCTCTTTCCTAGGAATTTTTAAAGAAGGAATTCAGCGAAGAAAACGTTTTGTTCTGGCTTGCATGTGAAGAATTCAAGAAGACACAGGGAAAAAAACAGGTATTGTGCCCTGACTGAGTTTTAGTTGTCAGCAAAGTTTACTCAGCAGAGCTGGAGCTGAACCGTCCCTGTTGTGTAACGTGCCCTGTGCGAATGCAAACAAATGTACTCGAAGAAACTGCTCTAAAATCGGGGTGGAATTGTTTGGAAACGAAGCAAATCCAAACAAAATGCTGAAATTGTCGGGTTCCCCGTGGTTTGAAACCTCGGAACTCTTTGTCATTGCTTGGGAATGGCAGAAGGTTTATTAATTCAGTGATGTTGAATCATCATCTTGCTTGCAAACATAAAGACATTTCATTCAGGACTTTTTTAAAGCATAGCAGTTATTGCATGGCAAGAAACACCACTGTGATTCTTTAGTGAAACACAAGAACAACACACAGCACAAACAAAAACTATTTTCCAGTACCAAACTGTAACATTTTGCCTTATCAAATTACAAAGTTGCAAAACAAATAAAATTGAGGGTCTGTTTAAACTTTTTTTATTATTATTATTTAAATATGTTATCCAAATCGTTATATACCTGCAGACAATTTTCATTTTCATGAAATCTTTCTAGTAGCAAATACTCTACTGGAAATTTTTTAAGCAGCCACCTCCAGTAAGTTTTTTTCCACTGCTTAGATCTCAGTTTACATTTAGATCCACCAGAAATGTGGTGGGGTTTTTTGTTGTTGTTGTTGTTTTTTTTACTTTTGTTATTTTCTTGAGAAATTTCAGATTTTTTTGGCCTTTGAGAGGAACATTTTGGAAGGCAACAGGTACAAATTCACACTCTCCTGGCCGAAGTATGTAGTGTGAGGAGGTGAGACTGGGAAATGCCACTTCAGCATGCTCCAAACAGGACAGTTTGTGCTCTGAGTAACATCAGAAATGCCAAGGAATAGGAATCAGGTGGGAGAACTGGACCAGGGGTGTTAAGACAGGCAGGTGTAAGAGGGTATTCGCTTCCTGTAAATATTCCTTGTTTTGCACTGAAAAAGCATTCCCCTCCAAAGGGTTTGCTTGCTTTAGTTGTGAATATTTTTTTGGTATTGATAAATCTGCAGGACCCCCCAAAACAATATATTTTGCAAGAAGAGGAAAATGCTCAGTTTGACTGAGCACTTTGTAACCTTCAGCACGGTCTCAGCTTGGTGGATGGAGCTGCTGCCCTCCCTCATGAAAGGCCCACAAATGCAGACAGGCTTCAGGAAAGAACCACCAGCCAGGCTACTTCTCTGCAAGATCCCATGCCTTGCAGTGGGGTAATAATTGTGTTTTCCCTTGCTAAATAATTTCCATAGTTTTAGCTATTTCAGGCTTGCACATCCCAGCACAGGAAATGGTAAAGTGATGTACAGAGATAAGAGCTTAGTGAATCCTTGAATGTATTGCCAGATGAATGGACAGAGACTGAACTAGGTTCTGTTTGGATTAATTATTCAGTACTAATCATCACCCAGTCCTGCTCAAACCATCATAACTGGCTGCAATAAATGTGCTTTAGAATGACACGGACTTACAGTGAGGTTTTATAGCTACTGCTTGTGGATGCCTTTGTTTAGATAATTTACAAAGCTGGGAAAAGCACTGAAAATAGAAATATTTCCAGTGTTTATGATAGCATGGAGCATGAATTTGTCTTCTGAAAGCAACTCTTCTAGAAATCAGGGCTGGAGCACCTCTGCTGTGGAATCACACCCAGAGCTGGGGTTGTTCAGCCTGGAAAAAGCTCCAGGGAGATCTTAGAGCCCCTTCTGGTAACTAAAGGGGCTCCAGGAGAGCTGGAGAGGGACTTTGGGCAAGGGCCTGGAGGGACAGCACAAGAGGAATGGCTTTATAGTGAAAGAGGGGAGGGTTAGGTTGGATACAAGGAAGAAATTCTTTGCTGTGGGGATGGTGAGACACTGGAATGTGTTGCCCAGAGGGGTGGTTGATGCCCTGTCCTTGGAAACACTTGCTGGGTGGAACTCTGAGCAGCCTCATGGAGGGAAAGGTGTCCCCTGTCCCTGCAGGGGTGGGAATTTAATGACCTTTAGTGAGCTCTTCTGCCACCCATATGGCCCTCATCTCAGGGCACAGATTCAATTATTGAGATGGGAGTGGTGGGGATCAGTGAATAACACCGAACTTTAAGTGTTTTATTGGAGTTACTCATATGTTGTTGCATTTGGGACTGTTAATGAAGCAAACAGCATGTCATGTCATTCGTGCTGCTTCCCGGGGTTTCGGTGTTTCTGCTCTTGCAGCCGAGCTTTTAAAACAAATTACAGATTGTAATAAATGCTGACAGCAACGGGGAATATTGTCAGCTCTTGCTAAAACCCACCACAATATCCCCCGTGGAAGTTTTGCAGAGAAGGATTTCAGAACAGAATTACATATTCAGGAGTTCCTGCTGTCCCTTCCCACGTGGGATGCAGGGAGGGTTTAGCAGGGCTGGGTAATGCTGCACAGCTGCTGACGGCTGGAGCCTGCTCTGAGCAGCATCTGGGGCTTCCATCCACCTCATCTGGGAGCCACACATGCCTGAGAGCTGAGTTTGACCTTCGGAAAGGAAGTGGGAAATAATCTCGTATCCACTTGAAACAGCGAGGGGGGGGGGGTTGGTGCAGACAGAACTTTGTGCTCCAAAGGGGAATTTGGCAGGGCTGCTGGGGAGAGCACACAGATGGGAGTGAGGAGTGCCAAAAACCCTCTAACAACCACCTGTGAACAAGATACCAATTTAAGCCTTGTTTCAGTTCCAGAGCAGAGTCCCCTGTGCTGGGGCATCGTCTTCAGGCTGCTGAGAACAAGGGATGCCACTGACTGACTGAAGGGGGACCAACCCTGTGTCCTGCACCTGAACCTGTGCATAAACACACTGGCACCTTTAACTGTGCTTTCTCTTTCAAACAAACCATAAACTGTAGTCCCACTGATGCTGAAGCACAGATGGGGCACAGCCCTGCTCTTTGCAGCTGAGCCTGCAGGGTTTAGCTGTGCATTTCCACCTTTTCCCATCCCTATAAAGTCAGGTCCCCCGTGTCTCTCCAGTGGCCCCCTCTCCCTGCCACAGCTCTTTCACTTCCTTTCTCTGTTGTTCTTCCTCCCAAAATCCAGAGAGCCTCCCTGTTTCCCCAGCCTCCCACGCAGTCCTCTTGTTCCCCTCCTCGCTGTCTAAACTTCCTCACAGTTACTTCTGGTTTTGGGTTTCCTCTCCAGCCTTTCTCTGCTCTCTCTCTGCAGTGCCCAGCACAGTTCATTGTGACCTAATGCACCTGATGTGTTATGTTCTACCCATCAGATGAATAATCTGTTTTAGAAATACTGGAAAATATGTGTCCCCTTCAGCAGCGAGAGAGTTAACTCTTTCAGCCTCCTCAGTTCTCCAACACATGCAGCTTTTTCTTCTAATTACCCCCAAATGTAAATGTATCTCGGCTGTAAAACATGAAAGAAATTCTGTGGCTCCTTCATGGGCAAGGGTTTAAATGCTTCCCTCTCCAAGCCCCCTTCCCATCCCAGACACAGCCCTTTAGCTGGGGCTGGTGTGGAGCTTTACACAAGTCCCACCTACCCTTATCCATCAGCTCTCAGAGGCTGTTGGGAGTTCTGTCTTCACCATTGAGTCGAGTTGTTGGTGTTTCCTTTGCTCATGCAGTCAGCGTTGCAGGTGAGCTGCTCTGAGGTTGTAAAGACAGAGCCTGCAGTATGACAGGGTTATCTACCAGTAGCACAGATTACATCCTACCCTTGCCCGGGTTTGCCTTGCAGTCAGCTTCCACAGTGTTTCTCCTCTGGGTTCCTTGCACATACTGATGATCTGTTAGCAAAAATAGTCCTTCTGAGTAGTGAGGACAAGTACTAGTCAATGGTGCTGAGCAATTTCACTCTGGTTGCTCAGCTTCAACCACCACATCTTGCTGTAACCAAAGTGCTCACTACTGGTAGCTTCCCCTGCTGTCAGTACAGGTGTTTACCTGCAGAGATGTTTTTCTTCCAGCACAAATGAACACACACAGGTAAGCTTATCTATGTGTTTTGTTATCTTTTTTTTTAATTCAGAATATGTTTTAATTTTAGGATGTGAACCTCGGGAAGTGACCTGGGTCTGTCTCCAACAAAACATTATGCAGTACAGAGATTATCTACACATCAAGTAATAATGCTTTAAATAATTGTGTCCTTTTGCAGATGCAAGAAAAGGCAAAAGAGATTTACATGACTTTCCTGTCCAGTAAAGCCTCCTCCCAAGTCAACGTTGAAGGGCAGTCCCGTTTGAGCGAGACCATCTTGGAGACCCCTCACCCCCTCATGTTCCAGAAGCTCCAGGACCAGGTAAAGTTCTTTTGTTCAGTAACCCAGTTTCACTAGTTTTTGTCTGGTTTTAATGCCCTTTGCTCTCTGAGCACAGGTTATTGCAGGGAAGCTGGGGATGTGCTGCTGCTGCCTGTGCCATGAGTGAGCAGAGAGCGGGGTTGCTGCCACGGTGGGGATGATAAATGCAGCTGCCCTGAGGTACCACAGGCTCTGGGCCCCATCTACAGCCACTTAATCAGGACACTCCATGCAGCCATTCTAATTCCAGTTCAGGACACCCCTGGAAAACTGGGTGAAGTTTTCTCCCGGGTTCCTGTGTGAGTAGTTTGAGACTCCCCCCTGCTGAGTAACTCGGTCCTTGGTTTTCCTGTGTGTTCTCTTGTGCTGAGTCATTGCTGATGTTTGTTTCCAGGGTTGCCACTGGTTTCCTTGAGAGCCCAAGAGTTTTCATTTTGCTCTGTTTTGGTACTTGTATTGATAGGAGCATAACACAGTTTTCTGAAAACCCCTCCTCTTCTGCAGCTCGGAGAAGCCAGTACCTGCTTTGCCTTCTCCCAGAGAACTTGGGAGGTCTGGTAGAAATGAGGTGACATCTTGCAGGCATGTCTTTGGGCGGTGAATTTTCCTGATATCTAGCTGATTTTAAAGCTGAAGTTATGAAGTGAGTCATTCTTATCTGCAGCTTTCTAGCACTTGCAGTACTATTTTTAATTCCTGCACCATCCTCAGGACTACCTGCATTTTCCATTTGGCTCGTTCCTTTTGTGGAGAAACAGCACAGGGACTTAAATAGTGTTTTCAACCCATTTCAGCCAGGGATTGAATATTTTAGCTGGGACTGGCTGGGTCAGTTGAAGGAGTTGAGAGGCAAAGGCTCTGCTGTCTTTCAAGCAGAGGTTCCAAGTCATTAGCAGTGGAAATGTCTGAAATTCAATTTCCATGTGAGGAAGAAGAAGAGTTTCTCATGGAAAAAACTTCTGACTTGGGGGCAAAGGGAAAGAAATGTTCTGGTACATGTAAGCACTGCAGTTCAGGGTGGGTGATTGCGAGGGTGAAGCTGGAGGGACTACTGGAGACAAAATATTCTGCAGTTTTACAAATAACAGCCAAGGATTAGTAATACCTGAACTGGAAACATGCTGGTCCAGTGGTAGAGGAATCCCACTAGTGTGGGAAGAGACTCTGTGAGCTTTTACAGACAAATGCAGAACATTTATGGGTCACTGCAGGATTCCACTGCTTGAAGCTACTGTTTATTGCTGTTAGATAATAGTTCACAAGAGTTATGGTCTTCTCTAGTTTTCAATCCTTATAAAGCTACGAAGAGTGGCGTAATTTGTTCTCTAAAGAGCACACTGTTAACTGCTGCTGGTGCTGTGTGTCTGAAGGGTAAAAAGGCAGAGCTGGAAAGCCCCAGCCTGTTCTCCAGCACTTGGGTTCTCCAGAGACCTACTGGTTTAACTGGTGCTGCTGGTGGGCCGTGGGTTTGTGCTCACAGGCTGGCCCTAAACCAAGGGCTTGGGGGCAGTTGTTGGTGCTGACTGAAGTGGTGGTGGAGAGGTTCATGGGAATGTGTGTGTTTAAAAATACTTCAAGGGCAAATGTTGCTGCTGCACAAAGGCAGTGAGAGGAGGGGAGGGGGAAAAGAGGGTTCTGCTTTTGCACACCATCATAAAATCTGTCTGCTCTGTGCACTTGGCTGGCCAGGCTGGGGAAGACACTGATCTCACAGTGCTCCTTCTCTCTGGGAGATGCTTGAAGTGATAGCAGGAACAAGAGGGGTTTGAGTTCTTAACACTCACATGATGTTTTAGCGGGCAGCATTTTCCTTGATATCTTTTTTCCCTTGAGCTGCTTGGATAAATTTAATGACATTGTAGTCAGCCAATGGCAGGAGGTGTAATTTGGCTTGGCTTTGCTGAACTGCACTGATTGGGGTCTGCACTGATTGGGGTCTGCACTGATTGGGGTCTGCATTGATTGGGGTCTGCACTGATTGGGGTCTGCACTGATTGGGGTCTGCATTTATTGGGGTCTGCATTTATTGGGGTCTGCACTGATTGGGGTCTGCATTGATTGGGGTCTGCATTGATTGGGGTCTGCATGGAATGGGTGCTTTGGGATTTTTCATGTTCCAAAATGTAGCTTCTAAATCAGTATTTCCACAGTTTTAAACACGAACTTAAATATTTAAATATGCAAATGAGCAGTGGTTGGTAAAATCCACCATGTAATTTGCTTGTAAGGGAGCTATTTCAGCAAACACACAGACAAGAACAGTCAGGTTTTGGGTGTTTGCCTTTATCTGTCCAGGTTCCTCGAGGATGTGAGATGAAAAAGCAGTTTAAGGTTGTTTTCCTCCTCCTAGCAAACAGTTGTGTTACCTCTCAATTAGAAGGGAGACTGTAAAGGTAAAGCTGCAGTTACCCAGACATGGATTAGCCACACATGCGGGTCAGAATGCAGAAATTTGTCTTGGAAATTGAGTTACTCTGAGTACCATAAAATGTAATCAGTCCTGAAACATGACTCAGAGAGGCTCCAGTGAAATAACAGGCTGAGGCTGATCTTGGCTTTGGTTTTGCCTCAGTTATAGTTCTGAGGTTTACTTTTTTTTTCTTCCCCTCTGTTGCAAGAGCAGCTTAAATATATATCCTGACCTTGACACCTGAACAGTTTCCAGACTCCTCTCCCAAGCCTTTGTGTTTCCAGAAAACTCCAAAGGAGTTGTAGCTTTGTTGTGTGTGGTGGATATAAATAGAAGAGCAGAAGTGCTGTTGAGGGACGAGCCTGAACTCGATTCCTGGGAGGGAAAAGCCACACTTGGTGCTGAGCTCATGCTTCCATGCTGGCTGAGTGCTGGCCACGAGAGGAAGGGCAGCTCTTGGCCTGGTGTGAGGCATAATGGCACTGCTTTAGTCCATCACCAGTGTAAAACCACGTTTTTATCTGGTAAACTACACCTGCACCAGATCAGCTCTTTGGGGAAGGTACCTGCAACGTTTCTGATCTGGCCTGACACCAGTCTTGATGTTGTAGTCCAAAAAGGATGGGAATATTGGCAGAAGTTTAAGAAACCTCAGTTAGACCGGTTGTTTCAGCCTGGACTCAGTTTGAAGTTTCAGTATTTGTGTAAATTATTTAGAGGTTTGCCTCAATTATCCAGTGCTCTGCAGCCCCTTGGAGACTTGGAACGTGTGTATTTTCAGTGCCTTGCCTTTTCAGCGATGCCTTAGTACAGGCAGAACAAAAATACACTGGAACTGATACTGCCCTTCTCATTCAAAATCCTGCTTGCCTTGGGTCACTGGGTTTGTGTTCTTCCCCCCTCTCTTCCCAGATATTCAACCTCATGAAGTACGACAGCTACAGCCGCTTCCTGAAGTCTGACATATTCCTAAACCACAAGAAGAGTGAGGAGCAGGAGGAGAATCCCCCAGAGGCTCAGACTGCAGCTAAAAGAGCATCGAGAATTTACAACACATGATGCAGTGGATCTCCTCGGGAGAGGCAACCCAGTCATCACACCACACTCAGGAACAATCTCAGTTTAGAGCAGTTGCATTTAGGGCTTGGGGAGCTCCAAACCTTTTTAGGAGCTACTTACCTTCTTGATTGCTTGAATGACTAATTGTTTTTTTGCATGATAGCTATTAACTAAGCACCCCTGGACTGTTTCCTTGATAAAAGGCTGAGGTGTTCCTCCACAGCATGAATTGCCAATATTTCACAGGGTAAAATGCTTTCAGTTCTTGTCTTCCCTTTTGTCACCACGATGATGAGAAATGGGAGATGGGATGGTTGTTGTTTTTTATTTTTTGCCTTGCCATTTTTGTTTGTGACTGGCTTTTGCATCCTGAAGTGCTGGGAGAAGCTCCTGAGGAGTGCATTTCACATTGCTCTGGGGATGAGTCATTCAGAGCAAATCTAATCACGAAGGGACAGCATCTTCCAGGTTTAAGCTCAGTAGAATCCAACCCCTTCCTGTGTAACTTCGTTCTCTCAAGGTGATACCTGTTTTGCTTTACCTTCACTGTTCAACCAAAATACCCTCAACTTGTGATTTTAATTTCTGTATTTCCTAAATTCCCCCCCCCCCCTTTTTTTTTCTTGCAGTAGACAATCACTTTCTTCAGAAGGTGGAATAATCTTTATTCCCTTGGGAACAGAAGCCCTAAAATAGACAGAATCTCTGAAGAGCTTCTGACTGCCATGGGGAAACACGACAGGGAACACCCACTAGGGCACAGTGATGTCAGCAAAGCTTGGCTGGGGCATGTCCTGAGTGTCAGTGTAACATCAGTGCCACTGGGAAGCATCTGCTCTCTCCCAGGTCTCCAGGACAATCCTGCTCTTTGCAGCAAGAGCACTTTGGCAAAGGACCAGCAAACCAAATCTGGTTTTGTTTTACTAAAATCTCCCCACTGAAGTCACCCTGCCTTATTTTGTTTGCTCCAGAAAAGGATTTCAGTTTGGTTTTTTTTTTTATTTTCCTCATTGTGGCTTTGGAGAGCTGCAGTGGAACAGGCAGTGGGGTTCAGCCATTCTCACACCAAGCTGGAGAGGAAGGGGAATTTATTTCTGCCTGATGCCATGAGAGATGAAATGTCAGGGAGGGTGAAGGAAGACACTCTCAATGAGCTCCCATGTTGTCCTGGGAATGTGTCAGAGCTGCAAAGCACATCTTGCCATACAGTTTTTCACGTGTTCAAATATTTTTTTTTAATTAATTCACTGCAGTGTTACTGAGTTGCAGTTTAAGCTGGGTAAATGTATTAACTACTCGCTCTATTTACAAGCCTCTCAGTTTGTAGTTTAGCTGTTTCACGTTCTTTCATTATTTACTTTTTCGTTTTCTGCGCTGCTTTGTCTTGAACTTCTGCTTATGTGTGCTGGCTAATCTCAGTGCTCAGTTGGCTTCTGAGCATTTTATACTTCTTTTTTTGTCAGAAAGGCCAGATATGTTTGAATTGTTACTGTCACTATCCATGTTCTGAACTAAATCTGGGCTGCCCTGACTGAGGATGCAAACTCGCTTTCTAGACCTGATTATTTCTCTTTAACTCTGAGCCACTCTTTCAGGTGATGTACAGGGAAAGCTGTTTCCATGGGCTTTTCACTAGTTGGATGTGGGAGTGGAAGTCCTGATTCTTCCCCCAGAGCTCCATGCCCTGCTCTTGTTCAGAAAATCAAAGGAGGGGTCGGTGCCCCCCTGTGCTTGTTGTAAAGGTGTCATTCTCATGCACTGAGTTACTTTTCCTTTCACACTCTCAGAAGGTTTGATGGTGAAGTCATGTTACTTCAGGCACTTTCTGTGGTGTTTGACCTCATGTTTAAGCTGTATTTCAGTGTTTTATTGAATAGGGACGAGTTAAACACATGCATGAAGCTTTTTTCTTTTTTTCTTTTGTTCTGAGGGGTCCAAGGAAATGGGACCATCCAGTTCTGGACTTGCCAACTCTTTGTAATCTCAGGATTACCTCTTCTGCAGACCCACTATAATGACAATCTCTTAATGCCTGCTACAGCAGAGGGTGGAACTTCTGATAGCATTTAATTCCTTGGCAGTGAGCAGTTTAACAGTTCAGGAGTTGGGGTTTGTCTCCTCCCAGCATTTCCTGCAGGAGTCTTAGTGAGACTGAAAACTTCAGCGTGGGGACCCTCATGGGGAAAATGCAGAGTGAGCTCCCACCACATTCATCACATGGATGCACAGCAGATCCATCTTTAATCACATTGATTTTAAAAATGCATGAGCAAGGGAGAAGAGTCTTTGACTATCACGTTTTTTAAAATAAAAATACAGAATAAAACCAGGAGCTGTATGAACAAAGGCAGGGCATTAAGGGGAGAAAATATTTGTCTGTAGCTGCTTATAAACATTTTCCTTGGCAATGTGCTGCCTACCAGGTACTTGTTAAGAGCAAGTGCCCCATATGAGTAGACACCAAGGTGCTTTAAACTACCAGGCAAGAGTTACTCAGATAGAAATGTGTTTTTAGCAGCATCTCAATACCTGTGATGTTTAGAATCATAACAGCTATTGAAATAATCTAATGTGCCTAAATCCACAAAATTCTTAATCTTTGAATTGCTCTTTTACCTCAGAGGTAAAAAGTGGATTGCCCCACTGGCTGCCTTGTTTATGGTATCTGGTTTTGTTTAATTTTTCTTTAGAACACCAAGAAGTGGACTTGCAAGGTACAGAAATCAAAGACCTTTTCCTATTCATTAGATTATCTGCGTTTCTCAGTAGAAATCAAATTTAAACCATGCAAACAGATATCTGTAATTGCAACATGTATCTACGTGGAGAAAGTTATTTTACTTCTGTTGATTTTTGTCACTGGTCAGACTTACTTTGGGAAACAGATGACATTTGCTCTACATGGCATTAGAGCAAAATCCACAGAAAGAAAAAGAACTGTTTCCCTACAAGCAAATCCTGCTTTCCAGGAACAACTGTAAACATTGCATAGAACCTCGGGCTGTAAGTGGGTGCTCAGTTGCTTTATGTAGAGATTAAAGATAGGATCTACTCGTCTTCGTGGAACTTACACTGAAGGTATGAGCACAAAAAAAAAAAAAAAACAAGCAAGAGAAGTCTAGTGCCTGATTGCATGCCTTGAACTTTACCTTGATTTGTGTTTCTCAGCTAAAAAAAAAAAATTAAAAAACTCTACAGATACACCGTATCAGTGTGCTGACAGCTGGTTTATGTTTTGGATGCGGTTTGGGCCAAGATTGCTCCATCTCCCCATAGTTATCCCGTTTTCTGCTTTCAGCCCCTGTGAGCACAGTTGTCCACAGCCTGTCCTAGTGCGTGTTTTCCTCCTGGAAGATGGGATGGCACAGTGGGGCTCAGCTCTGAGCAAGCCCTTGTCTGAACAACCTGCAGAAAGCCACCTGAGCAGTGAAAGATGCTCCTTGTACCTTCTTCATCCCCAGTTTCTTTGTTCCTGCTGCGTTTCTTCCATTGCACTTGGCAACCCACTGATGGGGAGAAGGAGGGTTTGAAAATCAGAGTGAGGGAGGGAGAGAAAAATACTTGAGTGTTCAGGTTTGGATAACAGATTGGAAGGTGCTTATATTTTGCCGAAAATTCAGGCTTGTTTTAAATTGGGTAGCATTTGCATCTGGATTAAATTAAATTAATTTAATTAAATTAATAATTTAATGCTCCGGGGCATCCTTTACCCCCAGGATCTGGGTGACTTTACTGGGCTGCCCCACAAGTGCTCGGCAGCTGCGGCCTCGAGTCTGATCCCTCCAAGTTTAGGGGCTTGACTGTAATTAGGTGAAAGATGCTTTTCATCAGGGCTATTAAATCTTGGCTGATCAAAGCGCAAATCCATTGCAGCCAGGAGTTAAAAAGCAGCCGATTGGCAGGGCTGGGGGAACAAACAGGGGAGGGCAGCAGGGAAGGGCAGCATGTGGCGGCTCCGGGGGAGAACGGAACGATTGCCAAATTTAACAGCACCCTCTCCTGGCTCTGGGCAGAACAACGTGGGTATCGGGCTTGGAGGGAGATTCTAAACACAGGAGGGTCAGGGCTGCTTGTTCCGCAAAAGGAGAGGGGCTTGGGGACCCTTCTGCCAGCAATAACCTCAGCTGAGCCAAAGCGCTCTGCGGAGATGCCCGAGGGGCTCTGCCACCCCAAGGCTCTTGGTGTGGCTCCCATCGGAACCTGAGGGCATCATCACCGCCTAAAAGAAGACGGAGCAGAACTGCTTCGAAAGCTGGCATCGCAGACAGAGCAGACACCGCTGCCGAGCTCCTCCCCGTGCCCCACGCTACAGAACCGCAGCGATTGTCCCTTCCCCCGCTGCCCGGGGCTGCGCTCCTTGGAATCACCCAAAGAACGGGACGTTTGGTGAGGCAGGCAGTGACCAGCAGGCAGAGTGATGCAGCTCCTACACGCTCCCTTCTACCCCCCTGACCCCCTGCCTCAGCTCTGCCGGAGGTACCGAACCTGAACATCCAAACCATTTCCCTCCCACATCCCCGTGTCACTCCTGTAAATCCTGTTTCGCTGTACAGGAAGATCTGTAAATCAGCAAGAAAGGTTGGCTGAGAAGGGCAGCGCTGCACGGGCAGGGCAGGGGGAGCATTATCCCCCGCTCTTTGTTTTCTTTCCAGCAGAACCCGACGGTTTGTTCCCACACCAGAGCAGCCCCTCGGTGCGTGTTTTCCCGAAGGAATCCTGGGATTGTCAGTGAGCTGTGCTGCCTGGCCAGACCCTGCATCCCCCGGGGGACAGCGTGGTGGCCAGTGGGGCTTCGGCAGGATGGTGTGCCAGGCTGCAGGAGCTGAGCTAAAGCTGTTAACAATTGTGGTTTCCATCAGACCCATCTCGGCTGCCCGTGGGATATGCCTGCTGGTGAGCATTCGATTAGATAGATTTCAAGTGTTTTTCCATGTCATGAGTAAGAGGAGGTGGGAACTTGAAATATTTGAACAAGTCATGCTAGCAATTGCAGCAGCAAAGCTCTCCCAGAATCACAAAACCCACACTAACCTGGAGGCAAGTTAAAACCTTTCAGGTTCTTCCTCCGAGCTGCAGCAGGGAAACAGCTGGACATAAATTTTTCTCAGTTCCTGTTCTGTATTTACTGATTCCGCAGTTTTTCCACAGTTTGAATGCTGGGTTTAGACATTCTTTCACATCCACAGCACACACAACACAAACATGTCCTTTTTGCATCCCTGAAGTGCCACTGAGACGGATCTGACAGTGAAGAGTGGAGAGGACAAGCTTGATGCCTCTCAGTCTGCAAAGAGATACCAAAGGGTATGAAAACCCAAAGACTGAAGGACTAAAGCTAGCACTGCTACAGCTATTACTGGGACTGAGAACATCAGCAGCACATGGTGAAATCCCAGGGGCAGAGTTTTGGTGCAAATCACTCCCTGAATGAAAGGGAAATCCACCTCTGTTGCTTTTCTTGCAGTGTTCAGTCAGCCACTGTTAAAAACTATCCTTAACATCCTGACCGGGCTTCTTGGAGAATCCCTGGGCCTAGAGAAGACCTCTTGGACACTAAAATTACAATCTACCAACAATGAAGATAACTGGGCTCGTAGAACATCTCGACTGCTACTCGCTCCACACCCTGGACACCACTTCTTCTTGAGGAAGTAAGACATTCCTGGGGTTTTTCAGAGCAGAGCTTTTATCCTAAAGCCAGCAGACTGCAAGCCGAGCCGGGGGTTTTATCCTTTCATCCCTTTTCCCCACCCACTTCCTTTCCTACTGTAGAGAAATGAGTGAACTCTTTGTGATCTCTGCTTGCCCAAGGTTTCGTCGCCCGAGCTGCTCGGCAGATTATCGCTGGCATCCCAGCTAGCAGATGGCTGGGAGTGGCAGCAGCGCTGCAAGGAGTTAAGTAAATTATTTCCATGTCAGGATTGGTCCTGTTATGCAGCTTTTTAAGCACTTTCCGTCCACTCAGATGAATATTTGCGTATCATTTACGGGACACGAACAAAATCTCTCTGAGCCAGAATTTCCAACCTCAAGGCGAGTTGTTGTTTTTGGAGTCACCATTAGGCCTCGGGCAGAGGCTTAAGGGAAATCCTATCCTCTGTAGTTGGGCCAATAACACTGTAAACTTCAAGATGGGCTGTCTTTTCCTGAGCTCAAGATTAGGCAACGGCCCAGCCTCTCACCGAGCCAGTAGCAGCAGTCAGAAAAACCACTGAGTGTGGCAATTTTTTTGGTAATTGTTTGTGTTTGTTATTTCGACTCTTTGCTCTGGTTTGCTAAAAATTCCCTTTCATGTGCAAGTGTGGAATGCTCTTCTGTGGCAGGAGAGCTGCCAAAACCTGAATCAGTCTTTTTTTTTTTTTTTTTTTTTCCCCTTCTTCTTTCATTTTTGCTCCCCCACTCCAGAAGAGAGGCTACAAGTTAGAAAAACAGAACTGGGAAGTGCTGAGAACTTTGCAGGGCTCAGCACTTTCAAAGAGGGATGCCCAGGGCCGTGACTGACCCCCACTGGGGGTGGGTGGGAAGGGAAAGCTGCAGAGCTGAGTGCTACCAAGAGCAGAGTGTGTTTGGGGTTATGGTGCTCAGGGTCAGCTGCCCTTGTGTGCATAACTGAAATCCCAACGAAACTCTCAGAATGGATAGGAAGAGAGGGTGGGAAAATCAGTCTATATACCAAAATAGTATATTTTGGTGTGCTAAATAAAATTGAGATAGCCACAGCAGTGACCAGAGTGACACAGATGAAGAAAAGCATTAGTCTGCATTCAGACTGATTCCAATTTTGTCCAGTGTGAAATGACTGGTGGGACCAAGACTGGCAGGGCAGGGCAGTTATAGCTACACCTTGAAAACAATTATTCACCTCAGCGTTGTTTCTGGATTTGCCTGTGGGTGGGTTCAGCTGGGAACTAAGGTCTCCAAAATCATGAGATGTGTTTATGTCAATTTTAATTTTGCTGGTGCAGCAGCAATCTCATATTAAGCAGCATTTTGCTTCAAGGCACATTTTGCTTCACCAGGTTGGGAGATTTATTGGCATCTGGACTGCAGCAGAGTGAAGCACCTGCTTCCCAGAGGATGTGCAGATGTCACACCCACCCTTTCTTTGCTCTTTTTGCTCTTCACACTGCTCCTTCGGCCTTCCATTTCTCGCAGGTATAACCCACACCAGCATTATTCCCTTTTCCCCCTTCATAATCTCCTTTAAAGTTTAAAAGTACAGTGGCTGGCGGATCACAAGCCCCCCCCTAAACACCTTATAAAATCACCTATTTTCAACACAGGAAAGAAGTGGTGGGAAAGAAAAGTAATTGTTACTGAGCTCCAAAAAAAAAGGGAAAAAACGGGCACAGGGCAACGTGGAGCACTAACAGGGGCATGGAGGAGAAAATTACAACCCCCTTTACTGGGGTCTGACCTTTTTTTCTGTTTTGCAATACACAGAAGCCACAGAGAAAACTTCTGTGTATGAAATGGTCCTGCAGAGATCGGAGACGGGAGGCAAAGCACAGCCAAAACAGGTGAGTCACATCGGACCCTCAAGGTAAAAGGATGTCCCACAGTTTTTGGTTTTATTTTTTGCCAGTGAGACTGGAAACCACAGGTTCAGTTTACTCCTGATGTAGATGGAGCTGTGGCAAAAGCACATCTGGCTATACCTTGGACTGAATCGTTTCTGGGAACCTGGACATGCCACGGGTTGGCACTGCCCTGGCTCATCTAGGGGTGCTTTGCAAGCACTTGTTCCACCCAGGCTGCAACCCCACTTATTTCTACAGATAGCAGCACTAATTTAACAGTGATTTGGTCAGGTCACAGCTTTTGCATCTGCTGCAGGTTCATTAAATTAACAGCGTTAATAGATTCGCTTTTTGGGGACCTGTCTTAGTTGCCTGTTTGAATTGACAGAAGCCAGAGATACAATCTCCACAATCAAATTAATGCTGGGAGTTTCAGAGGCTTAAACAGCACCTGACATTGCAGCTGGAGCCAGAGGTAACACTTTTGTAAATGCTCTCCTCACCCTGCTGCAGGATGGAGCTCTGGTGTCCTCAGCACGAGTCACCTCGTGTATGATGTTTAATTGGACTTCTGTGGTGTTTTTCCTCTACCCTGGACTTTACTCAGCTGGGGATTTGCTGGTGCCTTCCTGTGCTTTCAGAAGCTGCTGTGGGCTGAAGGTGGGGAGATGAGGCACTTTGGGCTTGTGGAATGAGCACTTTGACTCGGTGTGTCTAGAACACCCGGCAGTGTCAGCGCTGTGGTTAAGTGCCCCTCTATAGTTCCCAGAATTAATCCCTTAGAGAGGGAGGAGGCTGCTTTTACACCTCATGGAGCACTTTTCTTGGAGATGTGCCACGTTGTAAATGTGCTACAGGGGCCGACAGGTCCAGGTGTCTTCATTCTTAGCTCAGAGCAGCTGCAAGCAGAGACAAGGACATCCCATGCTGAACATCTCTGTCCCAGAGGGAACAGCACGTTCTGTGTGCCTGCAGTTGCTCAGCCAGGAAGCTCAGGAACCCCTGTTCAAAAACAAGAAAGGAAACAAAGAGAGAGAAGCCCCGAGAGCCTGGATCTGGGGAAAGCAGCGGCAAACCTCACAGCTTGGCTGCTGCTTCTCTCTGTGACACAAAGGGTCACACCTGTCTGCTCCACTCGGGATGTGGGAAAGTTTGTGCAGGAGGGTAGCAGAGTGTAGATCAGAGTATTCATCACAAACTTACAGAGCTGAGTTATCTTCACGTGTGTTGAGACATGTGGGTCTTCTCTTTTAGTTCTGCTCTTAGTTTGCCCTTCCCCTCCCAGGAGTGCGGGAGCTGAATTTTTTTATGGTTTTTCCATCTCCTATTTAACATCCACTTCTAATATTCTCCTTCCTGGTCTCTAAGCATCCCTAATCCCTTTCCCGTACTCCAATCTGTAATCAATTTTAATAAGAATCAGAAGCACTGAGAGAGAGAGCTGGCAGTGTAGCTGTGGCTCGACCTAGGCAGTGAATGTTTGCTTCAGGTTTAAAGCTGGTGATTATGATTGAAATCTCACAATCTGGGCCATGAGCCTCTGGTGGAAATCCAATAGTAAAGATGCCATGTGAGGCAAGCGTTTGACATCTGCAAATGGGTGCCATCTGTTTCTTCTTTTAAGAGTATTAACCACCTAAGAAAGGAAAAGAAATGCATGAAACTTGGTCTGAGGTCAAGAGAGTGTGAGTGAGACTGGGGTTTTGGCTGCAGAGTAAAATGGGGTCTAGATTCACCCCCCCTACACTCACACTGCTCTTTTTTGCAAGTGGAAAAGAGATAATTGCAGCAGACACACAGTACATACCTCCAGGTCTGGGGGAAGTCAGGATGCAGAGGCAGCCACACAGCCCAGGCTTCTTTTTAGGGCCAGAACAAGGCTTTTTTTTTTTTTTTTTTTCTAAATGAGGAAGTGAGTAACTTCAGAAGACAAAATTTTGACTCAGCTTTTTGCAATTCTGCTTCTACTCCCACCCCCAGCCACACATGTCTGGGCCAGGAACAGCTCATGCCTTCCCTTTCCATGACACGCTTCGCTCCCGTGGTGGGTGGGGATGGAGCTGGAGCCTTCACCTCTCACCTCTCCCACCTCCTGGCACTGCTGCAACCCCACGGGCTGTCACAGGAGCTTCAGCACTGCTTGGCTCCCCTGCAACCCCACCTGGCTCTGGCCTGCCAGGGGTTTATTTTTAAAGGAATCCAAGGGTTGGTATATAGGGTGGGTGACTAGAGATGCCTGCACACTGCTGAGAGTCGTGTTTCTTTTCACCAGAGGTTGAGAGGATAATGTCAAGTTTCATGTTAAACATTGCTGAAGAGAGGTGCCCTGGCCCCACTGTGGGCAGCAATGGTTTGGTACAAGGAGGAACACGGGACTGCAAAAGGACAAACTCCATCCATCAACCCCAGTTACAGACCAGGGGAGTACAATCTGAACTTTTTTTTTTATTTTTATTTTACAGCTCCGGGGAAGTCCCACGTTGTGTGTAACCCTCACATATTCACGAGGCACAACGAGCAGTTACAGTTTAAAAGCTGCTGGTGTCTCACTTCCACCAGGCAAACGCTTTCGAGGCAGAAGGGGGAAAGGTTTTTGATGATGAGAGGTTTTTCAGGCTGCAAATGTAGGTGGAAAGAGGGAACCCTTTCCGGTGTGGCCGATAACAGAACACCTGCAGGTCCCCTGCAAAGCCTCTGCCCTTACAATAGTTTACATCCCCAAAAGCATCTGTGTCAATGGCAGGGATTCCACACCGACCCTGCTCCTCTGGATCAGATCACAGCTGTGGGCAGCAGTCAGTGCCTTGATCTGTGAAACAATAAAGCTCTCTGTCACCAGTCAAATCAATCTGACCCCTGCTGTTGCAGGGTAAGGCGTGTTCTGCCACCTCTCAGGTTGCACATCACCTGTCTCTGTGTGCCTGAGGCCATTTAGACCTGGAGGCTGTGCCTTGGCCTGAAGACTCACAGACAAGACCCACCTTCTGCTTGTCCACAGAGGCTTTCTGGCCCAGGTTTGCCTGGAACACATTCCCAGGACAGCTTTGGCTCAGAGAGTATCTGAAAGATTTTGGAAGAGGAGTAGTAGAAAAATAAAGACTTTTTTTTTTTTTTTCTTTTCTGCCAAATAACATGGGGAAAGTGTTTTAGTGGAAAATTTGGTGCCGAGAAATCTTTTTAACGCTTTCTAGATTTTTCTTAGGTACCCTTAGCAAGGCCACGCTGCATTTCTGTCTGAAGGGACCATTTTGTACACACCAGCAGTGCAAATAATCAGGGCTGCACCAGGGATGACTCACAGCTCTCTTGCTTTGTAAGCATCGTGACATCTCTCCGTGTAAATTGTTGCCATCAGCCTCATATAATCCGTGTGTGGCTCACAGGGAGCTGTGGACACAGACCCTGATCCCTGAGACACTGCTGGGGTGTAGCCGAAATGGCAACTCTCAATATGAGCTTTGCCCTCTGCCTGAGCATCATTTTACCCTCAAATAAAATAATGCTGGTAAAAAGGGGCTGTTGCAGCTTTGCAGCTGGAGAGTGAAGGGCTGGGTGTAAGTGTTTAGGGGGGCTCTGTGCTCACAGCTGACCTGGATGGAGGTGTTTACGTGGGCTCTGTGCTCACAGCTGACCTGGATGGAGGTGTTTACGTGGGCTCTTTGCTCATGCCTGACCTGCAGCTGGCCAGGAGTTGCTGTTGTGGGCTTTGCCCTGAGCCTGCCAAGCTGCCATCTGCCAGGGACTTAAGCACTAACCTGAATCCAGCTGATGGTCTCGTGGATAAGATCCAAAGCTCTTTGGCTCACAGTCAATGCTCTGAATACGTCCCTGCAAATGTTTCTGGGTACCCTGGATCGATAAGGATCTCTGGCTCATCCAGGGCATCCACAAATATTTTGCACGAATGTGTTCAGAGTGGGCAAACATTTATGGATACATTGAATAAGCCAGAAGCCCTGGAGGTTGAGGGGACTGCAAATCCTCTCTGTATTCTTTCCACAAGCCCCAGTGAGCCCAGCAATTACTTCACAGTAGGTGATGGAGAAGCAGCAGCTCATCCCTCAGTGCCAAAGCTCTGCATGCAAACTGGCCACAGTGGGGCCGTGAATGGAGGTGCTGCCCTCCAAATGTCTGTCCCCACTCACTGGGGACAGCAAAGAGCCCTGTGCTGCCAAAGTTCAGAGGTGCCAACTGATGCAACTCCATACATTGATCTATTTCTAGCAAATGACACCACTAATGTATCTCCAAATCCGAACAGTGGAGCTGCTTCCCTGACTGCCCCTGGTCTGTGATGTGTCAGCTGTGAGCTGTTCAGGGCAGCTATTGCTTCTTGTTGTGAACATTTTCACAGCTGTGGCTGAAAGGAGTCTCTTGCCAAATCTGCACTGGTGCTGGGCTGTTTGGAGGCAGCACATCCCTCTCCTGACACAGCTCCACGCACAGCGAGGCAGTTTGGATCTCCTCCCATCTCCAGGGCTGCACCTCATCTCCAGCCACGCTGAGGAAGGCGCAGGGAGGAAGATTTTATTCCAGCTTTCTACACTGTCGGGGCAGGAAAGTCCTGCCCTGTCGTTTCATTGTGTTGACTTAAATCCCCTTTTGCCTTGCTGAGCTAAATCCCTCCGTGTTTTGGTGTCAGGGATCCCCAGTCATCTCCAAACAGGCTCAGCGACGACTCCAGCATGCAGGCTGTTGATCTTCTCTAATTGCTGCCGCGTCAGCAGCCACATCAGGCTGGCTGGGATGACGCTATGAGAGCGTGTAATCCCTGCAAATTCCCCCCTCACCTGAACCCTTTGCGCTCGTGCTGAGGATTTACCGCCTTTCTGCCAGGAGCTCTCAGAGGATAAAAGCAGCATTACTGGCTGGGGGGTTCAGACCTCAGCGGAGGCATCACCTGCCTGTGAGCTGAAGAAGCAGCAAGAGCTGCGCTGCTCAGGGCTGTTTGCCTGCCTGCTGTGCCTGCTGTGCCACTCAGCACTGCAGCTTGCCAGGGGACTCGCTAGTACAAGAGGATGCAGTAGCGGAAAACCAGGAGAGAGAGAGTTTTTTCCGGAACACACCTCGCTCCCAAACTGCTCTGAGTCCTGCTGGCATGGAGGGACCTGCCTCGGTGCTGTGCCTGAGGACTTGCTGCATAAAACACTGCAATCCTCTCCGTGCCACCGAAACCCCACCCGAGCTGGGGCAGTCCCACCTCTCCAGGAGCTGCAGTTGCTCCCAAGGGATGATGAAAAAAGGGCAGTCGAACACTGCCGGCAAGTGTGCCTTGCCCATCATCCCAGAATACCCAGGCTTCCAGGATATTAAGGTTTGTATGCAAAAACTCTCTTTACAATATGGGATAACTGCTACCTGTTCTCCTGTTAGAGGGATAATTCCCCTGTGTCCTGGAAAGCTTGATGCAATAGTAAGGTTTGCACTGTGGTGTGGTATAGAAAAACTCGACTTGAACGAGTTTTTTTCTTCTACATTTTAAAGTTGATTCTTATTTTAGGTTGATTTTATTTTTTTAAACCACTTAAAAAAGTTTTAGTTAGGAAGACTACTTTTTAATCAAGTTTTAGTGTTCTCCAATTACCTAACTTCTTCCAAAAGTACAGCCACTCTAGGCAGGGGCATTTGATTTGCTGGGTCCCTTCCAGGGTGAAGTGTGATGGAAGAGTGAGAGATCAAAAACTTGATTGCTTTTCAGTTTACATGGCGTGTCCAACCCACTATTTCTCATTTGAGCTCAATGTTTTTCATTCATTACTAGGAGGCAACATGTCAAAGGCTGATGATGGAGTGCCCTACTGAGACACTGCTGGGCTCTGAATCCAGATTTGTGGCTGGACCCTTAGAGAGTATCTAGCCTTAATTAGAGATTGTCAAAAACTGCATGACTGATGGCTTTTTTTATATACCAAAGGCATTGTCAGGCATAATAAATGATTGTGAAATGTTCCACGACCCCGCTGTGCCTGTCATGCACATACAGTATAGTCTTACTTTTTAGTGATTAGAAACAGTAATTTAATATAAACCAGTTCTTCCTTCAAGACAAACTGCTAAGGTTTCCAGAGAAAAATCTGCTCTAACTCGCTGTACAGAAACCAGCTGGTACAGAAACTCGCTCCTGGTAGCTTGAGACAGGCCAGGGTGTCTTGGAATACCTGTGAGAAAGGTGGAAATGGCAGAGCAGTGACTTGGAAAACCCAGGGGACACGAAACTGTGGATGTGGAAAGTCAACCTTTTACATCATGAATTTCTAACAGTCTATAAAAGGACTCACAGCATGGATGTCCCCCTGAAATCAACCTAAAAGCATCCAGTGGAGGCTGGATCAGGGCTTGCTTTGAATGTTCAAGACACTCAGGTGTGAATTTGGCCTGCAATGGGAGAGGAGGAGAAAAAGTTACGCACATCTGTGCTGTGCTGTGCTGTCAGAATTATAAAGTTCATCGTTTTAAGATGTAGGAATACACTGTAGATGAAAATTGCAATTCTTGTAAAAATACACTGCAGTTCAGCACAGATTTACCTGGGATTAAGGAAAGGGGGGAAAAAAGAATCTCTTAGAAGTGAAATCTGGTTTTTGCTTTGGGAAAGAGCAGCTACAGGCTAGTGGGATTTTAAATTATAAACCTAAAGTTCTGTTGATGCAGGTAGGTGAGAGATCCTTTCAGAAAGCTAGATTTTCACAGAGGCTGCAGAAAATTGTGGCAGTAGAGTTGGTGGGAGGTAAAAATGCTCAGCATTCATTAAGCTCAGCATTAATTAAGCTCAGCCCAATGGACTTCTGTTCCAGAGAGGGATTGGTACCAAACTGTTTAGTCTTCAGGGAATTTGGATTAAGAACCTAAAAAGTTCATTAACAGCTCTTTACTGTATCCAGTCATACACCCTAGACCCTTTTTCTGCTTAAGCCAGCTTATTTTAATTCAGATTTCTTTCTCTCTTCTGCCCCCAATCCTGCTTTTTTCTCTCCTCCCTCCTCCTATTTAAAATAGCTATCCAGAAGCTACGTGGGAATTCCAGCCTTCAACCAGCTTTTGCAGGATTTGGGAAGAGGGAAGGACTCCTCATCCCAACCGAGGGACTTTTCAAGGAGACCTCTGCTCGTCCATTGCTCGGGGAGCTCCCAGAAGGGCTCCTTGGAAGGTCCCCTGACCACCAGCACCGGCTTCCAGGATAAACCCCTGCAGGAGTATTTCAACGAGAGGCTGATGGAGCTCATGGAGCTGGGGAACTACGGGAGCAAGTGGTCCAACAGGAAAACAGGAGGGTTTGCTGAGCAGCCCCAGCAGCCCGAGCGCAGGAGCAGCTGCAGCGCTGCGGGGGTGACGGGGCACGGGCAGGACGAGCCCTGCGTGCCACCAAACCAGGACAGCCCAAAAGGGATCGAGTGCTACTGCCAGGACAAAATCCAGAACGTCCTGAAGCTCTACAAGAGCGACTGCCTGGACGTTTTGACGATGCACATCACTGCCCCCCTGGAGGCGTTTGTGCAGAGGAAATGACACCAGGCTGGTCACGGCTTCCTGGGCAGTCCTGCAGCCCTGCAAAAACTGTGCCTGCTCAGCACCATCCTGACTGCAGTTCAGATATGTCAGCATCCCCCCAAACACAGAAAGGTGCTTGTCTGGGGGAGGAAATATCCTCTTGTTTTGTGTTCTTGATTAACATCGCGTAGATTTGTTTTCGACAAAGAATCAGCATGACTGACCCATAGGTGTGACTCATAGCAGTGTTCTAAATGCATGCATACATTAGTGAAACGCTTAGATGGCCTTAAAAAAGGTGATAGATGTCAGAGCAACTTTAATTCTTCCATTTCCTAAACACGTGGCTTAGCACCCTTGAACGTGAGCTTTTGAAGTTTAGTTTTGCAAAGCGTTTCCAACCTACCAGCTTTTTGAAAAAGAAAAAAGGCAAACTGCTTGCCTTCCTGCTCCTGATATTTTAATGGTTATCAGGCTGCAGTGACCCCAGATCAGCAGCTCTGCAGCATCTTGAGTGTCTCTTTGTTTCCTATAGTGGAGTTTGTGTTAGTTAATGTGAAGAAAGAACGTTGTGTTCTGCCCAGTTACTTCGCTTGCTTTAGGCCTCTTTGTTTTATCACTGTGGCCCAACTAATTTATGGTCTTGTTATGACTTATTTATGACACAGATGCAAATAGTTGACAAGAAATTATTGATTTTCACTCGTTGTAATCTCCAGGTGGATCACTGTAAGAGCTCGACACGTGAAGAAGCAAACACAGACAGAAGATTTGCTTTTAAGTATGATTAGCTATTATGGTTTCATTTTCAGACTTAAAAACCTTTGAGTTAAAAACCACCACAAGGGCAAAGAGGAAAAAAAAAATGCTAGATTAGAGTTAGAATGATGGAATTAAGTACGAAAGAAGGCTCCTTCCTGCTTTCCTACTGTAAATATGAGAACAACACAGCAAATTCCTAATGTAATCTGAACTTCAAGTTGTTTACTGGATTAGTTTTTATTGTGGTCGTGTAAGTATACAATGTCTGCTGCAGCTGAATCTTTTCATTATGGGAAATGTCAATGTTTAATTCCACAGCACACTGACTGAATACCAGACCCAAAGTGGGGCAATGATTTTAAGCTTCCAGAAAGATCTACTGCTGCCTGTGGTATCATTGGCAATAAATTCATTACAGTGTTGGTTTGAACTGATGTCTTCTTTCTTTGCTTTCAGACTTGTTTTATTGTGAATTAACAATTCAGCCATGCCTCTGGCTAGACTTAATCCCTTCCAGCACTGACTTCATCACTTTTCCCTCCTCGTTCCTCCCATTTCTTCAATCCTTGTGAAACTTTGCCCCAAGGTGTGCCCTGTCCCTTCTGCAGGTCATATTTTCCTTCATTCCCAATATCTATTTGCAGAAATATTTCTTCTGCACTGCCTCCTCAGCTCTTTGGGGCACATGTTTCTGTCTTTCAGGGATGAATACATGCAGAAAGGAGAGGGCAGATTAAGGAACCTCTCACACCCCTCAGGAAACAACCAAGAGTTTTGCCACCAAAACGCAAGAGAAACATATAAGAGTCATTCCACATCCCTCCCCCAGTCCTGGGATCGAGCTGACCTAAGGGATGGGATACTGAGAGCTCTCAGCCCTTTGTGTGTGGGAGAAAGCCCCCCGTCCTGAGGCCAAATGAATTTTTCAGAACTCCCACTTGCCTCAGTGCTGCAAGTGGAGGGGAGCAGCCAATTAGGTGAGATTTTTTTTTTTTTTCCCCTGCAGGAAAATATATTTTTCTTTTTTAGATTGAAATGAAAAAGTCTGAAACCCATGACATGTTAGGGGATGCCACGGAGGGGGTGCATCTGGTTCTCATTGTAGGTTTGTGTTCCAGGAGTGAATGCATGGTAATAACACAGTATTATGAGAGGGCATAATAATAACAGTGCATAAGGGGAAGGGAACAATCTTAATGGAACACAGGCAACTTTAATTCTTCCATTTCTTAAACACTTGGCTTAGCACCCTTGAACGTGTGCTTTTGAAGTTTAGCTCTGCGAAGCGTTTCCAACCTACCAGCTTTTTTGGAAAAAAAGGCAAACTGCCTGCCTTCCTGCTCCTGATATTTGAATGGTTATCACGCTGCAGTGACCCCAGATCAGCAGCTCTGCAGCATCTTGAGTCTCTCTGCCCTATAAGCTGACAGAGATTTGCACTCTCAGGGTGCCACTCACATTCACCGACAGCAAAGGAGAAAACTTTTCTTGAATTAAGAAAAAAAATTAGCAGCAATATAGACTTTAATTAAAATAAAACCTAGAAAACTTGGTATTTTCTTCGCTGAAAGAGTGGCCAGGCATTGGAACTGGCTGCCCAGGGGGGTGGTGGAGTCACCACCCCTGGACGTGGCACTCAGTGCTCTGGTTTAGTTGATGTGGTGATGTTTGGTCAAAGGCTGGACTGGATGATTTTGGAAGTCTTTTCCAGCCTTAATGAGTCTGTGATTCTGTGATTTACCCAAGCATCTGTCAATGGGTTATTCAAGCCGCTCAGCCTCTGGGCAGTTGCTCTTCTCCACTCAGGACAAGTCAGAGCACCAGCTTTTAACAGGCCCTATTTTAATTTTATTTTTTACTTTAACTGAATACCAAAATCGAAATAGAATTGCAAAATCCAAAAAAATCAGACTTTGACTTGGCAAAAACTTGCACTGTTTACTCACTCAGAAGAACCCCATAGACCTTAAATTGCACAGTCAGGCCCATTTATGGCATTTTTCATCTGTAAAGCACGCTAGGGAATTAAAAAAAAGTTGAGATGCTTTTTAAATTGGATTTCCTTCAAAGCTGTGTCACGACTTCCCTCTGAGGAGTTGCCCATCTCATGTCAAAGGTAGTGGAAAAGTCCAAGGAAGATTACATCTCCCAAGAGGGAACATATCTAGATGTTGCTGTACGGAAAAGACATGAAGTTACAGAGAGGAAAAAAAAAAAAAACCACCAAGAACTGTTAAGAGAAGAAATAAAATTTCATCTCCTCCCCTCTCAGACTGTTAAAATCTTGTGAAAAATGGTTTGGCTTTGCTTGGAAAGTGAGAGCACGCATGACCTGAATTTATACAGTCTATTACCTTGGGTTTCACTGTTGAATGTTTAGCTGTTGGACGGAGCTGCTTCTTTCACGCAGATAATCTGTTTTCAAAATGTTCTTTCGAGAAACTTGATGCAGACACTGCTTGCCATTAGCAGCCTCATAAAAATATTATTTATGTCTCTTCAAAAAGTTCCTCTTTCTCCTCCTAACAAAAAGAGCAGTGCATCACTTTCCTCCTGGAGATTTTGCAGCCACTCTCTATCTCTGCTTCAGATCTTTTTCTGTGTGGAATAGTGAGCAGCACACTTGGATGGATGTTGTTTTCCTTCTGCAAGCATATCCTCTCTGCCAAACTGGAGCTCAGGCAAAAAGTCCTCTGTAGGGCCTCATAAATCAGCGCTCACCTTACTTTAAAACACTTTTCATGGCTTCCCAAGCCTGTGTCCCTGCTGGGGGGTTTGTCATCCTCTCCTTGGACTTACCTTCAGGGCTGGGAAGGGTTGTGCTGGCTGACAGTGCAGAGGGAGGCTGGGGAGGTGAGGATGGGAGGCAGAGGAAGGAGGTCCCAGGGGAAACAAAACCTGCTTTCAAATGAGAATCTGAACCTTTAAAAAGTGAGATCCAACCTCAGCTTGGATTTTGCTTCCCTCAATCTTCCTGAAGACGTGATAGGACAGGAAACACAAACCATGTGAAGCCACACAGGTATGGACTTCATCCCACTCTCCCAGTAACCATCCTCAGGATCCCAAGGACTTCAGGAGCCTCCGTTTGATTACACACCTCATTAAAGCAAAATATATCATTTTTGTGTATTTAAATTAAGGAATTTATTAAAAAAACAAACAAACAAACGAAGAAAAAAAAAAAAACAAAGCCAAAAAACCCAATCAAAACAGTGGTTTGATCTAGATACAGCAGCACTGTGACATTACTAGGACATTATGTACGAAGAATCCAAGCAGCCATAGAACACAGAAGCCTTTATCTTCAGTAACAACCTCAAAATGAAACTAGCTTCATCAAACAATGTTAAAGATCTCCCTGCAAAGAGAAACAAAACCAAACAGACCCTCCCCACCCCAACCCTTTTGGATATTAGAATGATTTTTTTTTTTTTGTACAATACCAACAGCAACTAGCTCTTCTAATTGAGAACACTTGCTTTAATTTATTACAAAAATGATCTGTTGACTCGGTTATGAAAGACAACTTTTAACATTGCTTTAGAATTGTCTGCTCCTCTTATAGACTACAGTATTAGAAGTGCTTAAAAACATTTAATCCTGGATATGCTCTTGAAATTGAATCAGAAGGATATTCTGTGTGTGTTTATATACCAAATATGATTTTTAATTTTCGAAGCAGGTGAAAAGACTAACCCTACCTAATATGAAACTGCAATTTTACAATTTAATTATTAGTCAGATATGGGCAAACCACATGATAGTTCATGAAATCTTTAGGTCTATCTACATTGCTCAGAAAACACAAAATAAAGTTTTTACAACTTTCACCTCCAAAAGGCTAAAATGTTCAGTCTTTTAGAAGAGTGTCCAGTGTTTAAAAGAAACGCAATTAACAGGGAGACTGCATCCAATCCACACGGGCACGACTCCTTTGAGCCTGCCAATCTACATATTTAACAGCTGTGTGTGGGGTGATGAGAAAGGAGAGCACCTGCCATCCAACCACCACCCCAGGTGTGCCCTCTCTGGCAGTGAATCTTCTCTGCAGCTTCCCCAGAAGAACCTGGAGCTCCCCAGGCGTGTTTGCCCCTTTTGTTCCCACAGTGGGCAGAGAGCTGGCCCAGGGTTTGCCACAGAGTCATCTTTGGGACTTCAATAATGTAGGCAATCCTCTGCAGACTTGGCCAAAAAAGTTGAACCAGTGAATGTTATTTCCTCCTAACTACCTTTAAAAAAAAAAAAAAGAGGAAGTGCTCGTGGGAATGCCATAATTACTGGCCAGCTTTTAAGTAAGAAATTAATACTTTAACATTGGCGCTGTCACCTCACTGTTGGAGATGTCTTACAGAAGTGCAGTGCTTTCTGTCTCAGTGTCTCCAAGGAACTGAGACAAACCAACGATAAAAAGAGCCCTAATTTAGAAGAGTCTTCTCCCTTGCCATGTGAATAAGAGCAGCTATACTGAGCCTATTTCACTCAAATAATAATACAAAGAGTAGATATTGATCTGGTTTATGCACAGACTCCAAAGTGCTTTCAACTGACAGACAGAGAGCATCCCTCCGTGCTTGAGAGTGGGAAAACAAAACTGCACAGAGCTTTGCCCAGGGCAGGGAAGAACAACATGGGCAGGGTAGGAACACAAACCATCCCCCCTGGCTCCAGTACATAAACCAAGGAGAAGACATATGTGCCAGCAGTAATATTCATTGTAGTGAATAGGCAGCAATCTGTTTAAAATTGTTTCTTTCCTAAAGCCCATTTGTCAGGACACCAGCTTAGCTGATCCAAGTGCAGCAGCTTGTATTTGTGTTATCACCGAGATGTTTGGGGGAGGTGAGCGTATAATACTGGAGCATATTGTTGGCTTTCACCTTTTTTGATGAAATTTTTTATTTTCCTTAAAAGATATAACTTAAAAATTCTCTGAACCAATTTCTTTCTCTCGGTCTTTTTTTTTTTTTTTTTTTTTTTTTTTTTTTTTTTTTTTTTTTTTTTTTTTTTTTTTTTTTTTTTTTTTTTTTTCTTTCCAGCTAAGGACAGACAATTATTACCAGCCAGCACTGTAATATTATTTAGTGTAAAAGACACTGTGTCCTGCCCAGCACACAAAAGAGAAGAATTGTTTTAAACCTATGCAGACTTTCTCTCACCTTTAGCATGAGGGCGTTTGTCAGTCATTATTTTTACTCTAAATAATTAGTGGCATTTTCAGTTGCAGGGCGTATTTGTGAAAGGCTTGAGACAGACAACTCAGATTCTCCCAAAGCTCACTGCCAAAAGCAGCTCCCCACAGCCTGACCCAGTCTGGGACCATCCTTGGGCAGGAGGGACTCGTAAAGCTCCTGCAGGGCACTCTGTGCTTCGTGCCACACCCAGGGAGGAAGATGGACTGTGTGCCAAGGAAGATGGACTGCGTGCCAAGGGACAGACTAACCCAAAGATGTTCTTCCAAGGAAAAATCCAGTCTTTCCAAAGACTGTCAGGGAAATGGCTAAAAATGCCTGCTGAATGATCTCCTCTACACTGAGGATTACAAACACGAACTGAACAAAAAGAGTGATCACAACTGACTGTGGAGAGAGGTTAAAACACACATATCTTGTCCCCAACAAAGCCAGTTCCTGCAGCCCCTGTTCCACGGTGAGAAGCAGCAGCTGTGCTGTAAAGGTGTGCATTTATTGCTCTTCCAGATGTGCAGGGAACTCCTGGCCGAGGCTGGGAGCAGGGACCTGTGTGATGGATGTTCTGGCAGGCTGAGGAGATTCTCACCTGCCCCATCAAACTGCTCCCCCTGACCCTCAGAGAGACAACCCTGCCTTTGAGGCCAGGCTTGATGTGTGACTGCAGACACTGTGACCAGCATGTGGTGAACCAAGGAAGAACCTGCAGCAGTTTGGACTTGAAATGCGAGGCTCTGACAGCTGAAGCAAAGAATTCAATGAAGAATTCCAAAGGTGAATGACCTCAAGAATCAATGTCTTCAAATCAGAGGCTTTGCTGGGTCAGCCAAGTTTGATTCCCACTGCTGATGGCACTCTTAGCCATCAGTTTCTGGGGTGAGATGGTATTAAACTGTTTTTGCAGAGAGCTGTTCTGTCTCTGAACTGCCAGTTCCCAGGAGTCTCTGATCAGTAGGGTCAGATGAACACTGGGATATTGAATTCTGCAGTTTCCTAACGCTCAGCTGGATCTCCAGTACCCGTTTGCACTGATTATCTTCACACCTTTCCCAGCTTCACAAGCAGGTTTTTGTTCAGAGACAATATCTGAGTCATGGCCATGCTTGTGAAAAATCTCTTTTTAGATAATCCAGGTCAAGAGTGCCCATGCAAGAGTTTGTTATTTTTTCCTTCATTATCCCTTGGTTTAAAAAAAGCCTCCCATTTAACAGAGAGTGGGGGAAAAAAATGCTACAGGACTCGAGTGAACCTTGAGACACTGTAGAAAATGGATAGCAAACACCTGACTCATAAAAGCCTGTAAACTAATTAGTGTTCATCTGACTACTCAGAAAAGATTTAAAAATAAAACCCACGCTTGCACAAGTCAGGATCTGATTTTTAAAAAGAGCTAAGTTTGCTCATCTGCCTATTTAAAACAAGCAACCAGGTCCGAACCTGTGCATTTTTTTGGGGGAAAGAATTTGTATTGTAATTGAAAAGGAGGCAGAGAAAATCAATCAACCCAAACTGCACCTGGTCAGGCAGTGGAAGTGAGAGGACTGTGGTCCTACTCCAGTCTTGAGTGCAAGGTGAGCTGAATGACTAAAAAAAAGAAAGGCAATAAAAATGAAATCCTGCAGGTTTTATTGTAGGAAAACCTTGGCAGGAAGATCCCTAGGGCTGCTCATCAGCACTAGAAATGTACAATATTAAGTCCTTAATTGCTGGGCACTGAAAAAGCACAACAGTTCTGCTGCCCCAGCACTGTAATACTGTTTATATTCTGTAATTCAGGACAGACAAATTCAGGGGTGCAGCATGAAATCTGCCTCAATTGCCTTGTTTTGTGTCTCTCCCCTTACTCACTCACTGCTCCCAAGGAGCTGGAATCCAGAGGGAGTCCATCCCAGGCCTTCCTTGGGGTGCACATCTCGAGGATTCAGGATATCTAACCCTACCAAAGTGTCCTCCAAGCGTCAGGAGTCAGTGAATGCAGCTCTCATCCTTCCAGGACTTTGCACTGCCCCTGTGTCTCCACTGGTAGAGCTGCTGAGTGAGGAACTGTCCCAGCTGAAAGGAGAGCAGCACAAGGCACAAAACAGTCATTCCCTGTTGTCACTAAGAATTCACCCACCACTAGTTAAGGCTGGTGGCATCTTAGAGGTATAAGGCCAGCTCTGACCTGTATTTGCAATTTGTTCACCAGCTTTCAGTAAGGGGCTTGTGGTTATTAGATTTTTATATTTCCCAAGTGGGAGACGGTAAAGAAAGAAAATGTTGGTCTTCATTATGCCAGACTGGTGGCATGTAGGAGATGATGGGAACCACGTGAGATCCCAAATGCCACTGAAGAAGGCCTGTGAAAACCTCCCAAAGCAAGAAAGTCTCCATCCAGAGTGTGATCAGGTGTCTGAGCAGATTCCAGGTAGCTTTAAGTCAGGCCATGAGAACAGACCTAGAAGTATCAGCCCAATCCGTGCATAGAGGCTTTCACCTCTACAATGTTTAATTCCCCTCCTATCAGGAAGCTGAAACCATTGCAGATTTGATTTACAGCCGATTCAGATAAAATTCCTTACAATTCTCATCTATTCCTACCTGTCTAAAACCTTGCATCTTCTGCAAGATCTGCAATGCCATCACCTGACATGGGAGAGTGGCTCGAGCCTCATGTTCCCTCCTTGCCTTTTCTCTGCCAGCTGCTTTACCCAAGTCCTGTCCCTGTTCTGATGCCCGAGGTGCTGCTGACTGGTTTACACCAGTGGGGACGATGTTTTTGTCGATGGTTGAAGGATGCTGGACAGAGGATGATGGAACCAGCAGTGGGAGGTGCTATTTCATAACTGACATTTTATCCAGCTGAGGATCTAGAGAGCCATCACAAATGCCAGGGGCAGCACAAACCAGAGTGCTGAACTCCTCTCTCTCTACCTGTTTGATACGAGCAACTGTGGAAAAGCCTTGGAATGTGACTGCCTGGAGTTCTGCTCTCATTTCAGCAGGTGCAGGTTTGAAGTCCCTGAAAAACAAATGAACGTTTGCTTTCCTGGTCAGCTCTCACCCAGCTTTGTTCCATCTGTCACTGGAGACAGCACAAAAACCAGGGAAGGAGAAGAGCTTCAAATAGGGCTCCTTTTCTGACTAAAAAGTACTTCATGAAATAACAACACAAGGAAGTGCAAATCTCAGCTGGGCTGGTCCCATGACATCACAAACCTTCAGCATAGCAAGTAGCATTTTCTTGAGTGCACCAAAATCTTGCCTTTCAGCATTTAATGCGAGACATTACAAACTGATGAAGAGGAGAAATGTATGCAGTGTTGCTGTAAATCAAATATACAGATGAAAAATAATTAAGAATAAACTGTTCCATAAAAATGCGTGTCATTAAACCCCAGTCTGATAAAGTGATTTATGAAGAATTTTTCTAGAATTGCTAAAAAGAATGATTTCTCATTTGAGGCTCTGGAAGTCTTGAGTCACATTTTGTTTCTTTTAAAAAAATGTCTTAAAACACATGGCTTTACAGCTGCTGCTTGGAAAATATACACCTCCAAAGTCTGACTTTCATTTAAATACAAATGTACAAAATGTAAACTGAGACAATAGAGAAATTTACAAAACTTTTCTTTAAAAATAATAAAGACAAAATTCAGTTCTAGTATGATGCTATTTAAATACGTGCAAGTAGTCATGTTCATTGAATTTCTATTGCAATGTTCTAAATAGACAAATTGGATTCACACAGTCTTGAGTGCCACCTCCAAAAACAGACCTGAGTGGAAAATTCTTCTTAAAATGTGAGGCTCCACTGGAAGGAATGGATAGAAAATCTCCACTTTGGGAGATCCTGTTTGTTTTCACTCAAAGGTGGAGGCTCTCTCATCCACAGAAGCTCCAGAGATTAGAGTGGAGGGATGCAACCTGTTGTTTGGCGAAACTGAGCTGGAACTAGCTGCTCCCAGTGGAGTTTGAACTCACGTGATTCGAATTGATGTGGTGATTTAAACTGGCCTTTGAATTTGGAGAGCTCTTTGAGTTGTTCTGATGCTGCAGAAAGAGGAAGACAGCCACAGTTAGATTTCCAAAACACGCCATGCTTTTATTTTTTTAGTCCAACATTGTTTGTTTTATGGTGATAAGGCACTGACTGGACCTCAAGATTGTTTTGTTTGAAGATCTTTGGGTGCAAAATATTCTTTACTTTCTTACCCGTAGTCCCTCTAGGTCAGCAGGACCTCGAGGAATGAAGCAAAGGCGGCTCACTCGAGCTCCAAGAGTCAAATCAATTCACTGCAAAATGTCAGTACCTGCTAAATCTGACTAATACAGAGGATACCTGCCAGTGCTCAGCCATGGCTTTAACTCCACAGAAACAGAGCAGTCTAAGAATGTTCTTGAGATTTGCAAGTGGTGCCATGAGACCTGTACATCCTGCGTGATCTGGTCTGCTCTCTTCTTTCTGTCTTGGTTTCCTGCCATGACTACCTCCCTCAAAATTTGCATTATCTTTTTTTTTTTTTTTTTTTCTTTTTAAACACATAAATCAAGGATTTTCACAAGGAACTTCCTAAAACCAGAAAATCACTTGAAAAGGCGTGTCAGCATACCCACTGAGAAACAGGTTGGGTAAGAGGTTTCCAGCTGCTGGAAACAAAACTCATGAACAACACTGGAACATCTGGCAGTTTAAAAAAAAAATAAAAAAAAAAAATCACAAGAGGTAAATGGAAAACCTGGGACATGCAGTATTAGGAAGGAAATTACCAGGTAACTCCTAACAAAAATACCACCAGAAGATGGCTGTGACACTGGGCATCTGTGGGAGTTCCCCTCTCTTAGTCATAAAAGATCTCACCTGTCGCTTAAATATTCTCTGTAGCAATCCTTTCTTGGGTGGCTCTGGAGGGTAGCTTTTGTTTAGGTCTGGTGAAATAGTACCATTTGGTCCAAAGACATTCAGCTCCTTGAAGCACTCTGTTTCTATCATCTAGGAAAAAAATAAAAATAAATGAGATGTCTGCATGAAACAAATTCCAGCAGTGCTGGGCTGTTCAAAGCCAGCAATATGTGGGGAGAGTTAACAGTTGGCTCCTGCTGGTGCCTGGCAAAGAGGATGTTTGAAAAGGAGAGGCTGAGCCTGCTCTTTGCACATCAGAAACTGCCCCATGAAACTTGCTGTTCTATTCTTTAGGGTTGTGGAGAATATTGGGTAAAAGGCAGGCACGCTTACAGATCCCCAGTTCTTAGCACCCCTCTGCCCACGTGGATCTGCTGTTTGATACACAGTTGGGTTATAAAATCTGCTGGTGGTTGTGTTTTGATGCCAAACAGGAAGAAAGACTCAGATCTGGAAACCCCAGAGCAGTTCAAGGTCCAGAGTCAGCTGCTGCAGCTGGACCCACTGCAGGTATGACACAATGGGTGACATCAGTGGAGGAGCCTTCTACCAGGACTTCCAGCTATCCCAGAAAAGCTCCTGAGAGCTGCTGTGGAAACACCTCTGCAGAAATCCAGGAGAAGGAAGTGCAGTAGGGCCCTGGCCAATTTACACAAATACACAGAGCCAACAGATACAGTCACCTGAACCTGCCATCTGTGGTACATTCCAGAACTTGAAAGGGGCCATTTGTAACTCATGAAAGCATTAGAGTCTGGCACGTTCTCCAGCAGCTATCTATCACTGCAGACACACAGCTCCTCCTAAACCATCTGCATTTGGGCTTTTATTGGAGTAATTTTACTATGGCACGTCCTTACCTCGTTCTGCCATGGGATGGACACTGATCCTGTGGAAAACTTGGAATAGAAATCATCATCTGTTTGGTCCAGGTTGACTCCTTTCACCGTGGAGAACTGCTCGATGTCTAGCACATCCTTGCAGTACACTGCTCTGGGCTGTCAGCAGCAAAGACAACAGAAACAACAGGGGGAAAAAAGTATTTCTGAGTCAAATCGTGTGCTTTCATTCACAGGTTCAGTCAAGTGAGAATGTCTAACAATGAGTGTGTGTCTGCATCCTCCTCCTCTAGACTCGCTCTGCCTGCCTGTTTATCATCAAAGGCTGACTTTGCTTCCAGCACGTTGAGCTTCCTAGTTCAAAGCCCTTAAAGCATCAGTCAAAGTAGCTTTTAGTCATCCATGTACCAAGAGGTGAGAGGAAAAGAACAGAGAAAGCAGGAAAACAAAAATCAAGTCCTTCAGTAGCCTTTTCTTTTAGAGAGGAAACAACAGAAAGCCAGAATGTTTGTGAGACAGCTCTGAAAAGAGGCCTCAAGTAGAAGTGCCCTCCTGGTCAGATAGCTGTGGGGTTTGCAGTTAAAAATTTAAAGGAATGTACACTAATTGCTAAAAAAAACGGAGGAGGTTTGGCTTTTTTCCATTGTTTTTATTAATAGCTCTGCTGCTGGAAGCTGTCCAGAAGCACCTCTATTAACTCCTTTAACTTGTCTGCATTTGTTCAAAGAAATAGTCAAATGGCTTTGCCTTTTTGAACTACTCAAGTTTTCTGGGATGATCCAGAAGAGGATGGAGGGACATCATGGGCTGGATTCCAACCTCTGCCACTGGCTATATAGCTTCAGGTGATCCAGCTGACTGGGAAACCAGCGGATGAATTGCCACACAAATTAAATTAGGGGTAGCTCTTGAGTTCCCAATAAATAGCCATAAAAACGTATGTGCCTTTTCTTTAGCAAATACGTCTCTAAGAGGTGCCTTCTAGGCCTTTTGTGCCACAGCTAAGCTTTAAACACACTCTGGCAGATCCCAAATTTGAGCCCAGAATTTTCTCATTTTCTACATCAGAAAGCAATAGTAGCTTGTCTCCTGTTTCTTCCCACCAAAGCAGGTCATAACACCACGGGCTAATTGGCAGGAGTAACTAGGCCACATAGTAAAATGTAAAGCAAAACCAGAGCAGCTAAAGTAAACTTTTGTAGCATTCAAACCACTTTGGTTTGGTTGAGTTTGCAGCGCCGTGAACGAGAGCTGCCAAGATGTTACTTTCCTTAATGCATTAAAATGGCAGTGTTTACTTAGAACCATCTGGGAACTTTAAGGATGGAAGGTCTAACCAGAAAGAGAGCCCTGCAGGAGGAAAATCATCAGATAACTCTGTGCACTGGGGTAGAAACTGATACCACAAAAGGGTGGAAAAAGTTGCCAATGCAACAAAGACTCTGAGTATGTGTGAGTCCAATGTGCAAACCTGAGTCAGGACTCAGGGCTGGGTTCCATGCCCCATGAATGCTAAAAAGTTCAAAATGCTCTCTTGGGTCCAAGTCACCTTCTCTGCTTGAGGTGACACCCTATAGATCTGATGATGACCAAGTTCACTCCCCGGTTCCACAGAGCTTTGGACTTTGCAGTGCTGGTTTCTGTGTATCTGTAAATCTGCATGCATACATGTGCTGATGGTTCCAAGCACCAGCTGGTCCTGAGCACAGTGACTCTCACACTACCACCGTGGATGAGGGAACACAAAGGTTTTCAGAGCCTCCAGTGTCACCCAGGAATGTTGTGGTAAAACGAGTGGGAATTAATGGAGCCCAGGGTGCCCATCCTGTGTGGGGGCTCACCCACCCTGCATACACACATCTACAGAGCTCCCTCTCCTCTCTTCTTCCTCCCAGCATCCCCACTCCAGCCCTACCACTCATCACACCTTCCCAGGGTAGCTACCCATGCAGAGAGTGATAACAGCCCCGAGAGAGAGAAGTTATTTTAGAAACAAATCTCTAGGAAGAGGCCACTTGGGGGGGGGTTCTTCCCATCGTACTTACATCAGGGACAAAGGGAGGATCCAGCATTCCTGCTTCTAACCGCTTGAAATTCATGCTCTTGAAGAAGGGGTGCCTCTTCACTTCTGCTGCCCCTTCCCCTTGACATCCCAGCCGCTGCTTCACGTCTTTGGTGAGGAGCTGAAACGTGCCAAGAGGAACGGTGAGGATATCAGAAAGGCAAGAGCTCCACCAAGATATTTTTATCCCCAGCTGTTTTTGAATGTGCCCAGAGGGAAGCACAGAGGGGAGGTGGAATTGCTGCTACTTAAAGGCTGAAGTTAAATGGATTAGGACTTCACCGTTCTTCATGCTGGTAAAACCATTGAAAAATCACCTGCTGTAAAGTATTTACAGTCAAAATAGAGACTGTTACTTCTGCTTACTTTCAGCGAACAGTTTCAAGAAAAGATCTGACATAACTTATATAGATGCACATTCATAAGTCCCATGTGCTTTTTCTCAGTTTTTTTTCCCCTTTCTTTTTCTTTTGTATGGATGGACTAATTGATCTGTAAGGAAACAGTTCAATAATTCTGGCACAGACTAGTTGGTGGATGAGTAGACAACAAGTAGCCAAATCTTCACAAAAATGCCTCTACTTTTAAACCATATGGATAGGATCAAGTAGGCTGAGATCGTAACTAACCAGTTGAAGAGAGGCAGAGCTTACTGTGCCAATGACTCACTCAAAAAGATCATCATTTGGGACAGGGACCTGTCTGAATGTACCACTAACCTGAAAGGCTGAAATCTGCTGAAAAAAAAAAAATCTGCTGAAAAGTGAAGGTTCACAGTTTTGTTTCCCTGTCTTCCCTTCCATTCATCTTCAAGGAAGCCTGCATTATGCTCAGGTAAAGATGGGAAAATATAACTCCATAATCACCGGTATCTGCCCGGAGATTTCAGCTGCCTGCTCAAGAGATGTGAAACTCGTGCAGCCTGTGCTGGTGGAAGGTGTCCCTGCCGCGGCAGGGGGGTTGCACTAGAGGTTCTTTCCGATCCCCTCCCCGCAGAGCTCCCCGTGCTGTGCCGGTGTCGGTGCCGCGGGGAGGCAGCAGAGGAGCGGCCAGCGGGACCGGGGCATCCCCGGGGGAAGGTGCCGGTCCCTCCGCCGGCTCTGCCGCCCCAGAGCCGAGCCGAGCCGAGCCGATCCCCGCTCAGTGACTGGCACTGAACCCCCGCGATTCGAGGGTTTTTTGTTTGTTTGTTTATATTAAACCCCAGCAGTTCTACGCTCTAGCCTGCGCGAAGGAGACACCTTCGGAATTTCCAGTCAAGAATCCGGCTCGCTCTACTGTGCCTGGGGCAGAGGAGGCAAAAGTACTTTTGGTCTTCTATTCTCACGTTGACAGGGCTTTCCTGACAGGTGGAAAGAAGAATCTGAAGGCAGAAAGACCATTTTTATGGCCCCTGGCTCTGATATACTTTTGGAGATGATACTTGGAAGCTCCCAGGAACAGTGCAGCTGAGGAGCAAGCGGTAGTAGGGAGGGGTAGATTTGGAATTGCCTGTAGATGATAAAGGAGGTCTCTGCAGTTTCTGCTCCCAAGTCAGCTGTGAAGGGATGAAAGGAGGTTACATCCTGTCTCTGTAGTCTGGACTCTGGATTAAGTGGGAAGACCAAACTGATCCGTGAATTTCCCCTTGTCAGGCTGTAGGTTGTTTGGAGCGTGTGGTCAGAGGACAGGGTAGCTGAGGATAGAAAAAGGCTGCCTGGGGATTCCTGGGCTCCTCTGTGACAAACAAGGGAGTATTCAGTAATTTCAGATGCAAGAAGGAAGTCTGTGGAGCATGAATGCAGTTGGTTGTGGGTGGTTGTGTCTTACTGCAGGCTGTAAGACACAAGAGGGAACAGACACTGGGAATAGGCTGGGACTGAAAGGCCACAGAAAGGAGAGGATTCTCCTGCAAACCCCTGCCTGCCTCTTGAGGAGAGTCCCAATGGAGAAAAATGTATGAAATCCATGGAATCTGATAAGCTGTAGATGCAACCAGCTCTAGAGATGGCAACAGGTGAAACCAGACAATTTTTCTGGATTCTGTTGTGGACATCAAGAGATAGCATGGACTACAGCATTTTCCAGAAGGGAAGACTCTTCCTTTGTCCAAAGAATAATGAGTTTTTTACCATTTCCTGCAGCCCCAGAGGCTTTCTGCAATAGTAACCCCATGCAAGAGCCTAAAATACACACCCCATCTGGGAATCTGACCTGGAAGACAAAATGGAGATAACAATTGTATGTTTTGAGCCGTCTCTACACTTTTGTTTAATTCAGCTTCGAAGGGTTTATTTAATATGAATAGAGAGCAGAACAAAAGCAGCTACATCAGGCTGATGACAAGCCCTCCTGGGACAGCAGTGTAAGTGACCCCACTAAACATAATTTCAATGTAATTTTACAGCCAAAGCCTGCAGATAATTCACAGAGTTTCAAATCTGGAGGTGCCTCAGGCCACCCAACCACGTGTGACGTTGATACCAAGCAGCAGAGCTTTATGTTCTGGTAGCAAATGCTCCAGATGACACTGGACATTTAGGGTTTAGTCTACAGGGCAAAGCACGACTAGAACAGGAATTTCAGAGAGAGTCTTGAGCACCAGCAGTGAAGTTACACCAAGATCTTGATATAAAGAGCTTTCTGATACTTCCATGTCACTCATTTTATCCCCACTGGGGATTCAAACTCTCCGATGTCTGAGAATTTTTTTTGATGACTTTGTTTTGCTTCCTTTACAAAAAGAAACGGCTGTTGTGAGGATTGCTAAAAAAAGCCAACAGTCCCCAAAGCACTGCTTTATCTTCATGTGATCAATCAGTTCATATCCAGATCATACCATGTAATAAATAATTCCAAGTCCTAAGATGTTAGTCCTCAAATTATAGGAGTAAGGGGAAAACAAAAATATTGCTGCTCATGAAAAGAGACAAGGGGAGTGGTAAAACTGTTCCCATTGACCCAGCTGATCAAATTGTTTCAGGAATCACCTGGACAAATCTCAGCCCTGACACAGAGGTAAGCAGGTTCTTTTCAGCAATTTTTAGAGAATGGAAAAGCAATAGTATGGTCACCTCTCAGCTACTAAATGAGAGAAGAGAGTGGAGTGGGAACTGAAGATGCCAGGATGACATCACATATCATCCTGCTTATGAAATCACAGCCTAATCTGGCCAGCTGAAGAGTCAAAACCCTCTCAGGTGTGGGTGACAATTAAGCTCATTGCAAAGGCTCACTAGAGAAGATTTATTATTATTATTATTATTATTATTATTATTATTATTGCTGCTGTTGTTATTATCAATAGCAATGGTAAGCATTTGAAGGGCACCCTGATGTGTATGAGGTTCCTCTCAGGACAGATGGAGGAGCAGTTCTGACAAAAATGAAGGTGTCATTATGTGTGAACAAGTTGGTTTGTAGGGATGAAAGCAGAGAGGAGGGATGAAAACAGGCAGGAGTATCATGACATTTGCTGGTGGTGAGACAGGCAGAGAAAAAAATTGCTTTTAGGGGTAAAAAGAACCCATTACCTTTTAGCTGGTTGGGGAGGCACCTTGGGAAGGGAATGGAGATTGGAATTGTGGAACAGCTCAAGCTGGAAGGCACGTCTGGAGATCACCCAGTCCAATCCCTCTGCTCAAAGCAGAGTCACTCAGAGCAAGCTGTTCCAGACCTTGTCCAGCTGGGATTTGGATAACTCCAGGTGTGGAGACTGCACAGCCCCTCTGGGAAACCTGGTCCAGTGTTTGACTACACTCACTACAGAAAAGCCTTTCCCAGTGTTCAGAGGGACCCTCCTGTGCTTCAGTTTGTGCTCCTACTGGGCAGCAAACCAAGAGCTTGGCTCTGTCTCCTTTACACCCTCCAAACAGAGATCCCTTTTGTGGAGTAAAATGGGAGCTGCAGGAATAAAAGGCACGAGGGAAGACACTTTGTGGGAAAGGCAGAGAAGCAGGACACAGTGTCAGAAGAACAGAGAAATACGGGCCCATTCAATTCTCCTGACTTGAATGCACTTCAAGTCACATCTCTGGATGCATGACTGCACTTGTCAGGGAAAACATGCATGTACATCAATGAAATACAAGTCATAACAACAACAAACAGGGAGTATTTCCTAGAAAGACTGGATTTTTTTTTTTTTCACAGAAAAAACACACCATGAAGCAGTTATGTTATATGGGAACTATGGGTTGGGGAGCTTCCCAGAAAGCCAGCTGCCCCTGTTCCTAATTATTTATTATTCATCTCTGTTTCAGTCCAAAATGAGGTTTGATTTATGGGAAATTACTTACAAAATGAAACATGGAAATATGGGATGGATGATGATTAATGGGAGCTATGATATGTGCCTGCAAAAATGCAGAAGGGCACAAACGTCCTGGAGGGGAAGGTTGACGTGGGGTGACACCAGAGGGCTTTCACAGGATAAGAAGGAACAAAGACAATTCATTTCCTGGTGGAGATGCTATGAGCTCATGGAGCAAAGCTTTGAGGAGAAGGTTAGGAGACATGGGGAGAAGCACAGTGTTCCCCACTCCTGCCCTGAAGAGTCCGCTCTGGGAAAGCCTTTTGGAGTCAGCTCTTTGTGAAGGCTCAAGTCAGACTCACGTACCGAAACTTTATGTTTCATTTTGCAGATATAATTATTACTTTTTTGTTTCCTCGTTAAGATGCCGGTACAAACCAACAAAGTCCTGCTTTTCAACATAAAGAGCAAAAAAAGAACTTGGGAAAACACATTTGAATAATGGATTTTTTTTTTTTTTTAAATGTCACTTGATGAAATAAATTACTTTTGGATGGAAAACCACAAATGCCATCACAGCCGGTACCAGAACTAAGGCACTTCCTGCCTTAAGGCACTAGTGCTCAAAAAGGGAAGGGTTATCTTTGGATCCATTAATAGTTTGCAGAAACCACCTAAATAAACATGCCACGTGATTGGACAGTGAAGCAGTTAATGATCAAGTTTTCAGGATGGTTTATATATAGTCCATGCTTCCCTGAGGCAAGGGAATGAACCAGATGACCTCCTGAGGTCCCACTTCTGTGAAACCAAAGTCTCCATGGCTTGCAGATGAAAATGACCACTAGAGTGTAATGACTGTCTGCTCCCCTGGGGGTGCTGGGTCATCTACAGCACTATCCCATCAATGCTGTTTTTAATTCTTCTCCACTTTAGGTTCTTGTGGGCTTGCTTATTTTCAAAGTAGGCTTTCATTCTGTTATGCAAGAGACATAAAGAGTAACAAGAAGGGCTTCTACAGGTATGTCAGCCAGAAAAAGGGGTTTGGGCTGGATGATCTTTAAAGGTCCCTTCCAACCCAACTGTTCTGATTCTGTGCCTCATGCTGGCACATAACTATGGAATAAGCAACAAGATATCACTTTTGCCCACTACATTTCCATTCCACACTAACAGCAGGATATGTACAAACCTCTGCCACTCCAGCACACTCTGCTCCTCACCTGCTGACAGTTAAGAAGCTACCTGAGAAGAGAAGGCTGTTTGAGCACATGAGATGGTTTGTAAGAGCCTGTGACTGTCCTAAAGTTTCCCATGTCGACTTCACTGGGGGCTCTGAATCTCCAATTAAGGGCAGTGAATGGCCTAGAGTGTCTATCAAGAGTGATGTCAGTTAATCACTACCCAGGGATTCAGCAGTGGGTTGGAGCACTGTGAGTTAATGGCCTCCAGCCACGACACTTGGCAGTGTTACCATTATTATTTGCAAGGAGATTTCAGTGTCCCTGCATGAAGCCAGCCAGCCAGAATGTCCTCGATCTGCTGTTTGCTTGCCTGTTGCACAAGACACTGGTGAAACTCTCACTACCTATTTGTTGACCTTTCTTCCCCTTCATTCTCCCTCTACCAGTACACACAGATATGTCACTGTCTCCAAAGGAGGCTTCACTTGTTAGCAAACAACATCAAGAGAAAGGCCACATCCCTTTCCAAACTACAATTCCTCCTTCTAAAGATGGATGTCAACAAGACATTGATGAATTCAGACGCAGCTTTGAGATTTCTCAGAGGGTTTGAGGATTTCTATTGTCAGACGTGGCTATTGTGCTACAAAAATGACTCCCAGCTGAAAGAGCGAGAGAACATTTTGAAGAACAGCTCAACAGTATTAAGAAAAGCTGGATACTCTGGCACCCTGGGGGAAAAGCTGCTAACAAAGTCAGTGAGATGGGCTGGGACAACATTTGAGTGTCACAATAATTTCATTGCATAATCCTTGTCCTGCTTACCCCCAGCTCTCACCAAAGACAATGGAAGCCTGGGGTTTTCAGTTCCTTGCAGGAGACAACCAGAGTCTTGCATCATCAAGCCCTTTTTATTTTTTCTACAATGTTATAAAAGACAGAAACGCATTCCTGACTGCAAACTAACATTCAAAGCCTCATGAGAACAGATACTGCTCCCTTGGCCTTAAAACTCTGGAGAGGGCTCAAGATGACTGTGATGAATGTCACGGAGAAGCAAGCCCAAATAAACACAATTAGAACCAATAGAGAATGCAGTCACCCCATGGACAGATGAGCTTGGTTAGTCCCTGTTTCTGCAGCCCCTCTGTGGTACCTCATCACTGCTCAGACCGTGCCAGACACAGCTTGTTAATGAAGCTGCCCCACTGGGCCTTCCAGCCCCTTACCATTTTACAGATGGACTTGGCCTCCTCAGAAAACTTGTGGGAGTACACCTCTTCTGTCTCCAGCACCCTCCTGTCCACTTCTTCCCTCTTCACCTTCTCTTTCCTTCCGCGAAACGGCGATTGCCCAGCAATCATTTCATAAATGAGACAGCCCAGCCCCCAGTAGTCAGGGCTGAGTGTGTATCTCTGGTTGTTCAACACCTCTGGAGCTGTGGAGGAGAGTGAGACGTCTCGTGGAGATGCTTGATATTCAGATAGGCAAAACAAATGTCCAGAGCTTTCATTTTGGTGACTGAATACACATGCACAGAGAGTGGTGGGTACAATATAAACACACCTCCTGATTTCCCCTGGTTGCATTACAGAGAATGCAGCATGCTCCATGCCATGCTGTTTTCTCTCCATGCTCCATGCCTTGTGCATGCTGTCTTCTGACTGCTCTACCAACTCAGTCCAATTAAAAAAACCAAAACAAACCAAACCAGAAAGAAGTTGAAGCTAAATATTAAGCAGAGACATAAACTTAAAGAGTCCCTCCAGACTTCTCCATTTAGGGAAGAAACGAAACGCAAACACACGTCCTGTAAAGGGCCGTGACATTTCTCCAGAAGGAAATTCTGTCTTTTTGGTCAATTCCTAACTTATTTTTTTTTTCCTCCCACTTTTTAAAAACGAAACAATCCCTTTATTCTGTGTCACAACCACACAGTGCTTTGGGCACATGGTCGCTGCCCTGCAGGCACCCTCACCTCCACGCACGGGTACAAACAAACACACACACACACGTGCCCACGAGCACAGAGCCTTGGTGTGCACGCCAACTTACACTGGGATAACAACATTTACACATGACAACTGATTTGCTTGCTTTCATTTAAGTCTCCATGTGGTGCAACAGTGGCTCACGACAATCAGCTAGTTTCTATTCAGCATAAGCAACTTTTACTCCCAGAAATATGCCCACCCAGAGAATGCATGAAAACAATGACACTGAATGTGGAAAACAGGTCTAGTTGAATCAGGGAGCATGTTTTCTTTTTACTAATGCACAAATCTCTCCCCCTCCTTTTGTGCAGCTCCCCCTGCACACAGGGGAAGACTCAAGATGACTCTGCTCCAGACAACCATAGGTGTGGGCTTGCTTACCCACTTTATCACAAACTATCATTTTCTCACTTCTCATTTAAAGTAGCAACTAGGAAGAGACTTTTCTTTTAGCACATAACCCTCCTAAAATGAATCTACGCTTAAATCACTAGAATCCCAGTTGTTGTCTCCCCTTTTTATTTTCTTTGCTGATTTCAGGTTATGGACCAGACTCACTGAGAGCTGCTGTGGTCCATCCTTCTGATTTCCCCTACCATGATTTCTGTGTGGGTTGCTGCAAGGAACTGGACCCAGCCTAATGTGAATATTTTTTGTTCTTTTTCTCGAGCTTACACAGCAGAAATATCACTAGAAGTCAGGTAATTATATAAAAGATGAGCTGTAGAAGACTTACCCATATACCCTACTGTCCCTACTCTTCCACGGATTGATTCACCCTCGGGGATTTTAACAGCTAGACCCAAATCAGATATTCTAATATGGCCTGGAAAGAAAATAGAAACAGAAAAACCCAAAAAGCAGATATAATAACATGACCCAAATTAGTCCAAACCCCCCCAACTGTGGTCATTGCTACGATACTCTTGCAATTTACTGCTCAGACATTTTAGGAAAAGAGTGTTCTGAATCGCTCAATTGGAGTAAGGAAAAGAGGATCAACTGATAAGGAAAAGAGGAATTATTAAGGGCACTATAATGCAGTGAAATTATTAACAGTGAGGTTACAGACAGGAGTGGATCTCGTTAGATATTTTAAAACCAACGTAAAAAGGCAACAAGAAGCATTTGGGGAAGTATCTTGAACTGATCACAGAGAATGGACAGGCTGACATAATTCTGTAACTGTCTGATGGCTGAAGGGGTTACATCTGGTCTGTAGGTCAGCATGAGATTCAATTATCGCTGCCTTCAGCAACAAAGGGGTACCTGGGTCTGCACCAAGCGGGAAGCAGAGAGTCAGAAATCAGAACTTCCTCGGTATTGCATCAGCCTTGCAACGAGAAGGATGGAAAGGGAACGCAGGATGGGAAGGAAGGCAGACAGCCCCAGCAGAGCCCTGCTCGAGAGCACAGCCCCTGCTGGGCAGCACGGCTGCTCCACTCCATCTGTGCAGGAGCTCCAGCAGCTCACCCTCCCCAGCACAGCAATATTAGTGTATGCTGAGCCTCTTAATCACCTCAGGGCATTATTTGTCTTTGTGCAATATATATATATATTCTAAAACTAACTTAATCTACTTTACTGTGAAAGCATCTCTGTAAACCTCTGGGACTTACCATAATCATCCAGCAGGATATTTTCTGGCTTCAGATCTCTGAAAATGAAAGATAGCAGACGTTGGTGTGAAGCTGGTTTTGATAACATAACCATACAACTGTGCGAGTGCATTTATTACTAGTGATAAACCAACTGAGTGTCAACTCAAACAGCAAGGAACCCCTGAAACCAATACAACCTTTTACAACTCACTTCTCGGAGAGACTGAAACCATATGTCTTTTTCTAAACTGGAGTTGGGATTTTTCACTAAGCCAAGCTTTTAGTTCCTAATCCGCTCTGTAATGGACTCATCCATCCAGCGCTGTAAGCCCTGTAAACCAAACCCTGTAGTCCTGTGTGTCGTAAAATCTCTGCAATGTTTTCTGTTATAAAAGCTTTTGTTATAAAGAAAAATATTTTAAATTTTAAAATGCTTTATTTGCACATGAAAATTGGAAATAGCAATCTGCTGGGCTCAAATTTTCCATGCCTGGCATCTGACTCAGACCAAATATGTGAATGTGTGTCCATGCACTTGCACACACGTGTAATAATTTCACCACGTTTGGAAAAAGAGGGGCAGGGGGGGAATGCTTTGCCCAGATTAAGACTCTTCTTACAAACATTTGTGAAACTCTAGTGCCAATGGGGTTTGGGATAATGCCACGAAAATTGGCAAGGTGGTCACTCTGATGTCAAAGACGTGCCTTTCACTGCTCCTGTGACAAAAAATAAAAAAAAAAATAAAAAAGCCCAAATCTGGCCAAGTTATAAACTTCTGAAATAAATAATTTCAGTTTTCATATATTTAGCAGAGCCTTGGCAGATCATTCTTCTGAAAGGTTTGTCTGCAGAAAACCCACTCCTCCAGCTGCTCCTTTCAGATGCTGCCCAGCCCAGCCACGCTCAAGTGCCCTCGTTGTTTCCCAAACCTGCCCAGCTGGGCACAGCTTTGCCAGGCAGGCTCCTTCCCTTCCTGCTCGTGCCTGGGAGAGGGGCCCAGAGGTGTGAGAGGGGAGGGAGATGGGCAGGGAGCAGGAGGGCTGTGGCACAGCAGTGGGCTGTGCTGGCTCAGGAGTGAGTCAGGGAGAACCACCCCGCTGCCATTCACCACGCCGTGCCCTGGCTTCCATCTGAACACTCTGCTTGGCCTGGTGCAAATCCAAGCAGTGCTTGGCCTCTTCCCTTTGTAAGGCCTCCCTGCATCTGTGAACCATCCTGTTAGCTGCCCAGCAAGGGGGGATGCTTTGCAAAGAGCCAGGAGAGGGGATGCACGAACCCTTGCACCAGGGAAACAGGACACTGCCCGGAGCCTGGGCAGGAGCGTGCCCTGCACCTCCAGCTCCGCTGTCATGATCTGTCCTGGGAATGGAGAGTGGTATTTTATAGTTCTGACAATGCCAAGATTAAAATTTCAAAACTTGCCTTGTTTTTATTGGTTATTTCAAGCAAGAACACACAGCACTGTGAATAATCTCCTCTTCTTGCTTGCTTCAGACCCTCTCGACCTCTGAAGATAAACCTCACTGGGTGCCCAGTTGGTACCAAGCCTACTTTTCAAATAAACAATACTGAAATATGTGAAAGGCAGCTGCTTGCTGAGGAGAAGCTGTGATTTTATTTAACACACCACTGTGAGCTTTCCCTGTCTATCAACAGAAGGTTTCCAGTGCTGGAGCAACACAGCCAAGGGCATCTCCTATTTATTTTTAAAAACGTATTTCAAACCCTGTAAGAACTATTTTGTTGAAGAACTCAGCCTTCCCCAGTTACTTAACCTTCTGCTCCAGCAGTTACTGGTCCCACTTAAAGCTGTAACTGGGCCCCAATTACAAGAATCCTGCGTGCAAGCTGGGCAGTGCTGGCTTTGAACGAGAAAATGAGACACTCTATGAGAACCCTGAGAACAGCAGTTGGGTCCCTACAGTCCTCTGTGATTCAGGGCAATTAGAGCAAGCTTTTCTCCCCTCCCCACACACCAGTTGTCACTGCTGTTTTCAGATTTCTGGTTCCCCAGGATCGAGGCTGGCCCCTTTGGCATGGCCATCACTTCCAGCTGTTCAAGAATGAAATGTCTAGGAGAAATAAAAGTCCCTGGTGGACACAGTGACATGCAAGGCTATTTTCCAATGGTATAACTTGCCACATGTGAAGCAGCCTTGCCCAAACATACTGAAACATAAACTGCTGGTGCTGTGCCCAAGCTCCAAAGGCAGTGGCGCATCGTTTGGCTGGATGGGAAAGCCTAAAGAACTCAGTTAATCACAGTGGACAAGGCTTTACCATAAATTTGTGCAAAATGCCTAGGACAATGTGATCTTGATGTTGGCTGGAGCTTCCAGGCATGGTTGTAGTACACGTGAAAATTATTGACACATATATATATATATATATACACACATCTAAAAAAAAACTAAAAAAATTTCACATGTATACATATTTATATATAGAAAAATAATTCAAGGAGAACCAGCAGCTTTCTTACGTTTGCTTCCCACAAACCATCAACCCACTGACCTTTACTAACCATGAGAAATGTAGCACAAGTGCCACGTGTGACAAGGGAATTCTAGACCAGATGAATCTGACTCTGTGCCTGGTTGTTCTCTCAGGTCACATCTGCACCACCACAGCCCAGGAGATGGAGGGGGGGGGGTGTTTTCCAATGCTGTGATTTACTCACAAGCATCTTGTTTACAGAAAATGAAATTAAGCCCGAGCAATAGGTGTTTTGTGATGAATTATTTGCCCTGAGAAAGCGGCAGGGTTTAGCTGCTGTATTTTACTGACCTATATAGCACTTCTCATGGGCCCCAAAACACGCTGTGCTACTACAAATTAGGGGTCTCTGCAGAGGCTCCTAAAATACTGCTAGAAAATGTCACCTACAAGGATGTAATATCATTCATCACCAAACTGAGTGTGTCATCTGAGGTGTAAACCAGCAGCACTTCTAAGAGTAACATGAAAAGAACTGCTTAAAGAAGTAGGATGCCATTCCTCTCAGAGCCACGTACTACTGTAGGTGACCAATCTGATTTGTTCTATTAGGAAATGGCATTAGTATGGCAATAGATCAGCCACATTTTTCTTCAATAAAATGTGCTTGTAATCTAGCACTTTTAAAAGAAACGCTCTATCACCTCCTAAATTTTTTTTAAAAACTGGTAGGATGTTTTTCAAAGAAAAGGGAAGTCAGACACTTCACTTACAATTTGATTTTTCGACTGACATAACACCCTTAGTTCCATTTTGCTCCTTGGGAAAAAAAAAAAAAAATCTCTTTCTTGGGCCAGCACCAACTAAATCAGCATGTTATCTGTCTGCCCTCCATATGCCAGCCAGCAAGAGCTGAGGCACAGTGAGGCAAGCAAGTGGCAGTTTGCTAGAGATCTCCTCCAAGGAACAACAACATTGTGATTTCTACCCCTACAAGCATGTGCATCATGCATATTGCACACGGGCATATCAAGTGATTTAAAGCGCTGCTTGGTTTTTAAAAATAACATATTACTGCCTATTAATCACTGTCCTTGGAAGTCCTTTCATCAATTCACAGGGCCCTCTTCTGCTGTGTGGATGCCAGCCATAACCATTTCACAAGCCGGGATGATGAAGACAAACACTAACTGTTGTTTACAACTACGCCGGTTGCTGATTAAAAAAAATAAATCCTCGTGGAGTCGCAGGAACTCTGCCTGCAATCAGCCCGCTTATCCAGCGAGTGGGCCCTGGAAAGGTGCTTGCCTGGAGCTGGAAGCCAAAGTGGAAGCTGAGAAGCTGCAGCGTGTCCTCCCTCCCCGGGGCTGAGCCGTGCCCGCTGGATGCCCCCACGGCGCGGGGGATGCTGCCAGCAGGAGCCTCCTGCCACGGCTGCCACTGCAGCCACCACCACCCAACCCAGCTAATCACACCAGCTCCCGTCCCAGGGCGTAAATCCCTACCCTGTGTCTCAGGCACCCTCTGGGGAAAAATCCAAGAGGGAGGGTTTTTCCGCATCTGACGCGCTCCGGCCCCTCGTGCAACATAATCTAAGTAATTAGGGAGAGGCTTGGGTGGAATGATCTCCATTTCAGGCCAACTAGGAACTGGATTCCTTAATGAAATTTCTTTAAAGGAACTTCCATCATTTTCTTATGTCACCCAGTGCACGCTGTGAGGTAGGGTTTGGGGAGCTTTGTGTGTAATTTAGACAGGATGTGCTTAGTGGAGGAACTGCTTCCTTCCACGATTACTGAATCATACTGTATTTACACAGGGCTCTGCGAAATTTCAACCAAAGCACTCAGGCACCCAGTGAGCAGGGAGGACGCAGGCAATACCTTCCTACCCAGAAAAGACTTCCTAAGGCTCCAGAGAGCGCTTACCTGTACACGGTATTTTCTCTGTGCAGGTCTTCCAAGCCACAAAGGATCTCTGCTGCGTAAAACAAAGCTCTCTCCTCCTCAAAGCCCGGGTTGCCCATGTTGTAGATATGAAACTTCAGGTCCCCTCCGTTCATTATGGTCAGAACCAAGCACAGGGCGTCCTTTGTTTCGTAGGCATAGGCTAAATTGACCTAGAAAAACAGTTGTGGCACAGTTGTGACAGTTCAGTCAGCTGCTGAGCAGGAGGGGTTGGCTTTTCATTCAAGAATTTTTTTCTAGAGAAGTTAAAAAATACACAGACTGAATTTGGTACTGGCCTTATTACAACGGCAAACACACAGTTTAAAAGCACAGAAAAACCAGGTGTTGGGATTTTGCAGATGAATTTGTTCAATCCAGCCTATTTATCACCAGAAACTCTCAAGGTTCAGATAGCTTCACGGGCTGGACAAACATACCAATTCCAGGCATATTTTTTCGATGTAAGAGAAATCTTCGTAATCAAGGGAAACTACACCTCCTGCTGCCCTGTTTTCCGTCTCAGTAGGTTCCCTGGAAGGCCCAAATAGACCAGTCCTGGAGGATCCAATGGACCATCACTGAGACCTGAAGGTCAGTGCTATTCCTTCGAGGCTCTTGTGAGTGCCCCAGGAAAAAGCAGAGAAGCCAAAAACAACCACTTTTAAACACGTGCCATCATCTTGGCTTCTGCCAGAGATGAGTAAACACCTTGCCTCTGTTGTATACACAGTGTTTCCTGAAATAAGTATAAAGAACAGATGCTGAGATTACACCTTTTTTTTTTTTTTTTATTTTTTTTTTTAACTAGGGGAAGTTTTAAAAGAGTCACAAGAGCTGGTGTGACTCAGGAAAGCCCTACATCAGGCAGACCAGCTCCACTTCACTGCTGAGACGCTTCTACAAGCCAATCTCTTCTGATCTATTCAGGTTGAACCTGCTTTAGTCTCTTCCAAGCTGCTCTCTCCCAGACCCTGGGAATTCAGGTAATCACGCTGGATAAAAATAGCTCAGGCTGATGCAGCTGTGATGCAAGTGGAGGCTGCAGAACGCATCACGTTCCCATGGCAGGCACAGGCCCCTTGGCGGGTGCATTTCTCACGCACCAGAGACCGAAAGGAGACTCGGGAAAGGTGCAGGGAGCAGGACTGGGGGGCAAAGCAAAGGGCACCTGTCGAGCAGCGGGAGATGGAGGAGGCATTTAACACCAGCAGTGCCCAGCAGGTGAGCAGGGAGCGGAGTTCGATACTCACTACAAACTGACTATTGACTTTTTCTAAGATCTGCTTCTCGTTCAGCGCCATGGATTCGCCTTTCCTCTTCTTTATCCTCTTCTTCTCTAACCTCTTGCAGGCGTACATCTTCCCCGTGGCCCGCACTTGGCACGCGCAGACCTGCCAATTAGGGAGAACAATTGCCGGGTAATTCGAAGCAAGCGCTGTGTCTGGGCTGCGCTTCGCTCCTCGCAACCTCTCCTCTGATTTAGTCCTTTTAAGGCGAGAGACCGAGGCTCGGCGAATGAGGCTTGGGCGGGGGGAAGCTGGGGAACCGACTACTGTTTCCAAACCTGCTGTGTAATACCGGCTTAATTATTCCACTTTCCTCCGCCCGCTTCCCATCCCACCTCCCTTTTGTCTGCGCGGATTGTGATCAGCCCGCCTGCACCTCCCCTGCCTCTCCAGCGACCTCCAGTAACACACAAATAAGGGTGTGACCCTAATTCCGCTGTGAACGCAGCATCCAAACACAAAATAACCCTCAGAACCGTTCTTTTGACATTGCGGTGCCATGAGGGGTTAAGTACAATTGCCAGCGATTAATGAGAATCAGCCTCGCATCAGGCTCCTGTACCTGCAGCGCTAAAAAAAGTAAGAAACACTCTTTAACAGAAAGTTTCAGAATTACTCACCTCCCCAAAGCCGCCCTTCCCCAGTACCCTGTACTGCCGAAACGTGTTTTTCGTTACTGGTTGCCTGGAAGAAAAGGAAATAAATAAATAAATAAATAAATAAATAAATGGCACGCTACATTTAATGCACTCTCTGTGATTTATTTATTTCAGAGCATACTTCTGAAAAGCAAAATAGATAAATATTACATAATCACATTATTTCAGGGTAATCATATTATATAATATAATATATAATTATGTAATTGCATTACTTCAATACTATGTATGGCTTGAACTTTTCAATTCCAACATATTAAGCTGTAATAAAATACAACACATTAGTGAGTCATCAGGATAATTTCTGCTAGCATCTTAAGACCAAGGAGGGTTCTGAATCTCCATTAGGTAGCTTTGGCTTTTGTTAAGCAAAGAGGAGGCCTGAAAGCTTCCAATAAGATATTAATTCCCATGATATATAGGATGGTGTAACACATCACTTTGCTTGGGGGGCAAGACGAGAAAAAGAGATCCAGAATTCAATTCACTACAAGATATTTCTGGTGTCTTGAACAAAACATGAAACTGATGTGAATCAAGGGAAGAAACAATCCTGGGAACAGGAGAGGTGGATTTATGACCTGTTCGCTGGCCTACCCGCCTCCTGGGGGAGTGCCATGGGCAAGGAGGGAGCAAAAACCAAGGTAAGGGTTAAATAATTCTGTCTCTGAGGGCAGAGTGCCCCCCAGCAAACACCAGACATGATCTCTCTGCAATCTCACAGGCTTCCCACAAAACCTGCTCCACCAGAATGGCTCCAGATCCATCCACATCTAACTTCTACTTTGCTGCTGCAGAAGTTTTCTAACGTGACAGAGAAGAATTCTAAATGCATAAAGATCCAATTTGTATCCACCACTCCATCTCCAAAGTTTTACAACTGTCTTAGCAGTGGAAATGGATGTTCCTCCCGTCATTGTTCCCCTCTGGCGGGTGGCCAGCCTGCAGAGGGAGCACAGTAACGTGGCTGTTCCCACCACAGGGATGATGAGGTTGATGACAATGAGGAATAAATGTTAAAGTGAATCATTTCATTAATGTCCATTATTGTTTTTCGAAGTGGAAGAAGAAAAACACGGAGAAGGTCAAAGCTAGAAGAGGAAAAGATGCTATTTTCAGGCTTCTGCCAGGCTGCTGCAAATGCTGTTGGGGTTAAAAGCAACAATTAGCAGTGATAACTACGTGTTCAGCAATGTCCCTGGAGTAAATGGACTGTGTGACTGCTCCCTTGGAGCCAGCAGGCTGTCAGAAGGAGCTGGTGATCACCCCGTGCTGCTAACATCTCATTGCTAACCCTAAAAGCAGCTCTCCCAGCTTCTTCAGCCAGGCATATCCAATGGCTTGTCATATTTGTTGGGGGAATGGGAAAAAAAAATTAAAAAAATCCTCAAAGCATGTCAGAAAATTCCTTATCCCTGACGCAAAAACAGAGAGGAAATAGCCTGGCCAGAGATGAATCATCTGATGGGTTGTTTTAATTGAAATGGCAGGGTAAAGGCTGGACTGTGTGAGGATGGCACGTGGGGCATTTCTTGGCACAGAATGGTTCTCCCCTCTGCCCACCCCTCCTGTGCTGCAGCTTTGCAGCTTTCCAGGGAGAGGAGCTGATCTCCCAGGCCTCACGCTGACACACACCGCTCGTGGCTCTGGCCCTAACTCATCTGCCCTAATTAATTCCACTTGTGGAAACGGGGTCCTTTCTCAACTCAAGGTCACTGTTGCCCAGGGGTGAACGTCTGCTACAGCCCTCCCTGACAAGGAAAAGGCAGCAGCCCCTTTCTTGCAAATTGTTACCCACTAAGGCTGCCTGCTTATTAAACGTGCTCAGAAATGTCTAGCAAACATATATGGTGTATTTTTCTCACCAGTGACAACTGGTGCAGAGAAGAAGTCACCACATTCAGAGAGCAGCTCAACAGAGAGACAACTGAAGTTGCTGAATAATCATGCCTAACACCATTAAACGGCCAAACACTCGAGCTTTACAAGCAAACATATCAGATTTTGAGCATATTCTACGTATTTTGCAGGGAAAGTAAAAATAAACATGTTATTTATTTATTTTCATTTAAAAAAAAAGTAATCTTGTGACACTTACCTTTCCAACCACTTCCACTGAAGAAACCTGTCGAAGTACATGCTGCTCAGGTATTCTTGGAATGGTTCCCCACTGAGGTGGTCAAGGACAGATCTATCTCAGATGAAAAGGATATATAAGCATTTTATAATCCTGAACTTGGAGCAAAAGAGAAACAAAACAATAGGAGAAAATCCAGACTTCTTGTCTGCTAGGATTATTTTACTTTCCCTTTATTTTTTACTTTATTTCACTCCCAGTTTCAATCTGGGAACAAAGTGATATGCTTGATATATTTCATAACAGGAGGCCTTATACATGCTGAGTAGTAATATTCACTGGTTATGCTTGCTGAAAATTAACAGGGCGACTCCCATTGGTTTCAATGGACCTTTCCAGAGTCAACAAATGCCTTTACATCTGTTACTAAATTACCACTACTGCCTCAGGAACTGAGCTCCTAAACCTTGGGGGATGTTTACATCTGGATAGAGGATTTCTGACTGAAGCCCATTTCTGTCAGAGGCATCAGTCTGAGGGAAAATATCAATTTCAATTCCTGCTATGCAGAAGAAGTAGTCCGTGTGACTAAAGTCAGAGGGGTTTTCCTAACAGCTATGTGCTTTGTAGAGGGAAACGGAGGAAAGAGAGGTCTCAGCAGGGATGTGGATTTGTTTCTGGATCAAGGAGAGCATTTTGGGGCTCATGCAGTGGGTGCAAAATCCATCAGGCATCCCACAAGAGAGGCCAAGGGTTCAGAACTAAGAAAGGAGGGGCTGAGCTGAGCCAGTTTCCTGAAATGAAGGGGGTTGCATTGTTTGACAGGGAGTTCTTCACCTGCTGCTGGTGGCCCTTGCCTTGCTCATCCATCTCTGCCGGCATCACTGGCAGGACAAAAGTTGGTTTGGGGTGAAAAATGCCCAGGAAAAAAGGAGCATTTCTGTCTTGGTCTGTACAGACACTTTTGTGTCCATGTCTAAGGGCATACAGACACATTCCCAGATATTGCTGGAAGGAGGAAATCCTCTCTGAAGGACTACTCTACTTTGGGAATGATAGTTTATGTCTTACCCTGAGGCAGTTCTAGACCTGAGCACATAAGTCACCATGAATAATGTGTCTCCCCAGTTTAGTTTCTCCCTGTTCCTGAGCTACTATTTTTGGAATTTCTCAGCTCCTTTTTTTTTTTTTTTTTTTTTTTTTTTTTTTTTTTTTTTTTTTAATTCTTGCACCACCAGTTTGGAGCAGGCAGGTCATTGCACATACTCAGAAAGTTAAATTTTTGTCCTCATTAGCTTTGACTGGACACAGATCATACAGTTCCCCTAATGGATTCAAGCTTACAAAATAAAATAAAAAGTAAGTCTCAAATGTGCAGTTTTAAGTGGAGGCAGGAGCAGACAGTCAAAATATTAAAGGTCAAAGCAGGAGTTAGAGCTACACACGCATTTTTCCTGCAGACTGATTTTTATTTATGAAGATGTGGATGACACGCATCCCTGTCCCTGCTCGTACAGGACAGCAGGCTTCATATTTGTATGTATTCCTCCCTTTTTTGCTCTGACTGTGAACTCTTTCAAAATTAACATTATTCAGTCCCAGTAAATACCAACAGCAAGTTTTTAAAACTTCCTTTCGACCTCATTTTTAGTGCCGTGCGAAAACGACCAGCCTATTTATTAACAAGGCCTCAAGCCTGGCTCGTTTATCTGTTTGGGAGATGAAGGAATGGCTGTGGGTGAATACGGGCCGGCACTAAGCGGTGCCCAACGCTCGCCCGTTCCATTCAGTCAATTAAAAGCTGCACGTATTTCAGAAGGACAATAGCTGCCTTTCAGCACATGTTTGCTTTTGAGCCCCGCTCTTTGGCAACGACCGAGCGCGTTTCAGAGGGAGCTGTCAGCTCCCAAGCCGATTCGAGGGCTGGAAAGAGGCATCAGGGGGGTTTGCGAGGAGCACAGCCCTGCCTTTGTCGCCGGGGCTGGCACACGCGGCCGGTGCGAGCTGCGGAGCATCCCCACGCGGGGCAGGGACACCGGCTGGGCTGCAGGGCAGGGCCAGAAATAACCCGCGGCTCCTACCAACGCAAAGAATAACTGAAACCAGAAAAGGTCAATGGAATGAGTCAAAACAATGAATGACAGCGGAGCGAATGTTACAAATCCCCATTACATCACCCGGGGAAAACAAACCGCGCTCGGCCAGAAACCGCACGGGCCAGGGCGGGATGAGCCCTGCTTTTCATATTTCTGCTGGGTTTATGATCTACCGGCCCGAGCGGGCGCGAATGCAGATTGCATACCTGGAGCTTTAGCGCATAATGGCCCAAATCGCCTCCCCGCTGCAGGAACTGATAAGCCTTTTCCCCAGACAAAGGGGTGAAATAATGCACGCTGGTTGGTTTGAGCGCCAAGGGCAGACAGAAAGCATTAGAAAAAGCTGAAGATTTTCTGGAAAAGCCGTGTGGAGCGAGTTTGCACATTCCTCTGTCTAAACGGACCGTATAGCCACTTAATTTTTATTCACTTTGAAACAGAGATGTTTTCTTTGGATGCATTATCATTGTAGCTCTTTTCACACAGCATGAAGCCCATGGCTGGTTTGCTTGGCTAGAACACTCTGTCAAATACCTGAAACAGTAAGTGCCTGTGTGTAGTGTGTATAATGGCATGGAAATATTCATTATATCTTGTTCAGATGAAATGACTTCACTAGCTTGTCAGCTATGCCTCCAGGGTTAGGAGCAGAAGCCAAAGGTACCTGCCTCAGGTTGGAACTGCAGTGTCTCCCCCCACCTGACACATTCCTCCCTGCCATCTCTGGGGATCGAGTTATACTTACTTTGTACACTGAGAGAACAGCTCTTTGCAGGGGCTGTTTTCGAGTTTCTCCTCTGTCTGCCGGATAAGATCTTGACTGACTTCGGGAACATAGGCTGGAGACTGGGGAGAGAAGAGAGGGGCACGTTAACTCCGTGATGAGGTGCAGATTCTCCTCTCCCAGCGTGTAAAAGGCACATTCATTATTTATGCCCTGAGCTGCTTCCATTCAATTCCAGCGGTTGTGTAAAAGCAAAGGAGCTTTACGTCAAACAGCAGTAAAATAGGATACCGTGGCAACTCGCTCCACATTCCACTCTATCCTCACATTGCTTTTCTGCCTTCTCCTGTACCTTCACCTCCTTGCCCAGCCTCATGAATATGCAGGACACACTCCTTGCCAATTCTTTGAACTGCTCCCTTGCATCCCATGAAAAATGTGCTGGCCTGAACTGTGTACAGGCCATTCTATTAAACAAAAGAGAATTTGCCCAGTGTTTTCACTTCATTGTGCTGCCTGAAAAATCCATCCTTTTTTTTTTAACCAGCAAAGCAAAGCAAGAGCAGAGCACTGGTATTTATTGATATATATATATAGATATAAAGATGTTCACAAAATTGTCTGGATGAGCACCTTAGTGCATCCTTAAAGGGAAAAGAAATTAATTCAGCAGCTTTAAAATAACAATTTCAGAGAGGAACTTTGCCAACCAAGCACATAAACCCTTTTCATCCTCTCCTCCCTCTGGAGAGAACGTACATTCAGCCCCTTCAAAAAGCCCTTACCAAAGAGAGGTCTCTTGCAGAATGCCTTGATGGTTAACCAGTTACAGACGTTTGGGACTAATCATCTAAAAAGACAGTTTTTAGGCAGTCCACATTCTTACTCATTGACTGCCTACTGTAATTGTATTAAAAAGTGTATATTTGTGTGTGTGTGTGCGCTCACCTATTTATAGACATTTCTCCCATTTACATGAAAGTCCCTTTATATAAACAATTTAATTCGGGTATTTACAATAAATCCAGCCACAGATGACAAAATCCCCTTTCCTTGCAGAAGCCTCAGCACTCTGTAAGGTCCCCCATCCCCGGCCATGACCACCAGATGTGCTGAGTGGGTGGGTCACAGAGCATCATCACTCATTCCTGGCCAGATGTTCTCATTAAGTCACCCTTAGCTGGAGATGTCTTGGCAAGCACTGAAATGCAGTGCAGGCAGAGTTCAAAAACACTGGGAATAAGGACAGAGGAAGGGGCAGAGGTGGAGCCACAGAAAATCCCCAGCATGGGGAAAGCTGAATTAAGTCTTTTATCTTTTCCTTCCCGCTGCTGAAATGTGAATTTGATCCTGGCTGTGACATGAAAAAGTGAGTTTGTTCCACTTGAATGTTTTCAAATAGGAATGTGGTTTAGAGAACTGTCTGTGCATGCTGTGTGATGCAGTCTCACTGTTCAGCATCGACAGGCAATCTGCTCAACGTGCTGGGGGTACCTTTGACCTCACTGAAATGTTTCCTCATTTCCTCAATATATTCCTCCATTTCCTCAGCAAAAGATACCCAGGGAGCACCTACTTCTAATCACAGAGTAGATTACTAATAATTAAGAAGTCTCATAGTTTCTTGAGAGGCAGATAAGCCCCCCAAGTTACCATCTAAAAGTGGAAGAGACTGAGACACAGCCAGAAATTCTCAGCTGGGTTGACCACTGAGGTTGACAGGAAATCAGAACTGCAGAACAAGTCTCAGTAAATCAGAAAACTTACAGAAATCCTTAGCTATAGATGCCTATGATGAAATCTAAGTCCCAGCTTTAGTTCAAGAGAGCAAGTTGAGGCAACAGTGAAGCCTTGAAAAAACAAGGAAAAAAAAATCCAAAATCCTGTTTTCTAGTCCTAAAGCATTGAATCTACTGGGGAGGAAAAAGGAGGGAAACAGATTTAAATAAAAAGCCTCTAAAAGCAATATTCAGACATGAACCAAAGCCTAATGATTAGCAGCATTTCAGTTGATTTTGGCCAGAGATAGATGAATTAATACCTTCAATGCATAGTTTGTGTACTCAGTGGGTAACATTTGCACACACAAGTTCATGGGAAGCCCCAAGCTTGTTGGTATGTGGCTGAGTGAATCCACTGGTCCAAGACCCAGTTCAAGATGAACATCCCTCTGATTTACAGGGTACAGAAACACCTCTGAGCTCCACAGTGTTTGCACTGCTGTGAATCAGGAATGTTGTCTGCTGTGAACGGAGCAGCACTTCAGTGAAACTGATACTAGAACCTGTAACTACCAGCTGAACCTAGAACTTGTTCTACATTTATAGGTCAAAGCTGGAATCCAAAAGCTAAGTACTACCCTGCATAATTAGTCATTTAGACCAAGTGACCTGGTTCTTACTCATGCCAGGCAACTTCAAGTCCCATTGGGAATTCATTTCCCAGTGGAAGGTAAGCTGCCTTGAGGTTAATGTTGAAGGTCATGCCCATTATGCATTTCTAGAGTACTAAATCCATCAAATTTCGTCTGAGATCAAAGCACATGTAAAAAAAAAATTATTATAAGCATCAGCTAACTCTTATTCATAACGGAGAAATTAAATTCTTAGAGGGAAAAAGGGGGAAGAATGAGCAAAAGAAACGGTAAGACAATGTGGGAAGTGTTTAAAAATGATACAAACTGTGATTCCTCTCTCCAAGTTTGTGGGAGATTCATTCACCGAAAGAAAATTTTTTTTTTTTTTTTTTTTCCAGAGGCTGGTAATTTCCAAAGGCTCTGCAGGCCCAGCAGAACATTTTTTGTCATTCTGCAGCCCTTCATTGTGTTCACACGAGAGGAGCATCCCCAACCCTTCCTAACCCTGCGGACAGTTCTAGCGAGCCTTTGTATGATCCTTCCTGAGATTTTCCTTGAGGCTTCACAGTTCCCCCAGCTCCCATCAAACAGCCCTGGCTGCTGCTTTCCCTGTGTGAGTGCTGTGCATACCTGCAGCCTTCAAATGTTCAAACAGAGCCAGAAACAATTACAAGCCCAATCCCAACCCACCAACCTCCTTTTGCTCCCCTGGAGAACAATTAGGCAGCACAGGTTATGAGTGCAAGGAAGCAGTTGGATTCCGAGAGTGAAAGCTTCCAAAGGTAACACTTTGGCCATTTACAGATGAAAAAGTTGCTTCTTCCCTGGAGAGGTGCAGGAGATTTCTGCAGCCCCAGTGAAACAGTTATTAACACCCTTCTCCTGCTGCATTGTGGGCAATGGCTGTAAAAGCAAATGCAGCTTTTACAGGGGAACAGAGACACCTTTTCCAACTTATTAAATGTCCTGTGGCAGCTGGGAGAGCAGTACACCGTGATTAAGGCCATTACATCTGAGCTTGTGACAAAGAATATTCTGCTAACTCTTCAGAAACACCTGCAGGAACCAGTTACATTTTCTTGCATTCAGAACAAAACGCTGGGGAGTTTTAACAAGCACGGTTCCACATTTCCCCTAATGGCTATTCTGTTTCCTGAAGGCAAAGAAAGTGATTCTTGAACTCGTTTACAGTAATGTAAATCAGAAATGATGCCAGTCAACTCCACAAAGTAACACCAGGGTAAAGCTGATGGAACCTAAACCAGATTCATGACCAGACTCTGGCAGCACAAAGAGTGCTTAAATTGATCCTACAGCAAAAATTTCTCTCATCACATTATCTTCTTTGACCAGACAATTTAATAAGAGTCCAGGAGCCCACACTACTTTCACCAGGTTTTAACCAAAATCTCCTGCCTCCTGTATCTTCTCCGTTACGACCAGAACCTGAAAACCTTGGTATAAATATTTCGCTGGCAAAGCAACATCTCAGTTTTATGATGCCTCTTGTTTAATTTTTAAGGAAAGAATGTAACTAGGAATTGCATTAGTGGTTGTCTGAGAAAAAAGAAAAGGATGCTCAGTTACTTCTGAGTGCCATCAGCACAACCCTGACAAGTCTCCACTTTTAAATTTACTTTGTTTTCCTTATTTAAAAGACTAAAGAGTTCCTCTCAGGAAATGGCATGAAAACAGCTGAGATGTCACACACTTGTTCAAGGCTGGCTGTGTTCATATCCACAAAAACTTAGAGACACCCGACCTTTCGTTGATCTATCAGCAAATCAAATTCTTTCTCAAACGAGGTGAAGTTTCAGCAGTACCTGTGTGCAACGCTGCTGGAAAAGTGCCCAATGACAAAGGGAACTGAGAGGGATGTGTTGAGGTTCCAGCTGAAGACACTTCCCCAGCTGGGGTCACCACCATTTGAGAACACTACAGAGAGCTGGCAAGAGCACCAGGGGCCTGGAGAGCTGAGAAACATGTTCAGGGAAAAAAAAAAAAAAACAAAACCCAAAGGAAAGCATTGAGGAATTAAATGTGTTTAGTCTGGAAAAGTAAGGGTGAAACATGACAAAGGGCTTTTAATATAAAAATGGTTTTAATAAAGAGGGCAGGGATCAATTATTCTGCATATTCTGCTCTACACTGGGGGAATGATGTGAAGAAATCCACTTAATTGGATATGAAGGCTTTTAAAAAAAGATTTTCACCCAGGGAAGCAGAAGGACAGGCATATGAATACTGTGGAATCTGTTCTCAGAGGTCTGAAAGACCTCCAAGGGCACTCAGACATCTGTTGATCATCTAAGTGTATTTGATCTCTGTTCAGTGCAAGAGGCTCTTGAGAACTCTCCCAATCCTCTGTATAAATGATTTTGCAAAACACTGGGCTCCATAAAACACAGGCACATGGCATGGCCCTGAGAACAGCTGAGGAAGGGAGTTTGTGTGCTGAGTGCTCACCAAAGGAAACCTGAAGCTCTGAGCAAGGCAATAAGTATCTTCTCTGCAAATGAACAGTCCTGCTTCAAGGACACTTGTCTCAATCATCACTGCCTTCTAAAGCAATAAATGAAATAGCTTGCAGAACCCTGAACTTCTGATCAGAGAAAGGGAGAGCTTTGAGTTCAGTCAGACTGACTTTGCAAGGAAGAGAACAGGGGTAATTCTTTATCCTTACACAGATTCTTTCATCTAAGAACCTGCAAATATTAAAGCTTCATTGCCTGATTAAGTCTTTATGAGCTAGGTGGCAATCTCACAATATTTTACAGAGCAGTGAACGGGAGGTTGAGAGATGTGTTTTGCAGAAGGGCTGATCATCATCCCTAAATGAAATCAAAGAAGTCTCACTGAGATAAATGAAAGCTGGAGACGCTCACATTCCTCAAATCAGTCCAATTGTAGCTTGCAATTAGTGAACAAGGGACAGAAACCTAGAAACACAGGCTTTCATTTTCTACCAACTCTTGCTGGTGGGTGTGAGTCATCACAGCATCTTAAAGCACAACTGTTCATCACCACAAAAGCTATATGAACCAGAAAGACACCACACTCTTTGGACTGAACAGACCTCATGCAAACTTTTGCCATAAACACAATTGCTTCCCTGGCAAGTTTCAGGCATGCAGCCACCACAGTGAAACACGAGGAGTTATTTTAAAAGCCACTTGCGTAACATAAATAGCGTGCAGCATATGTTACCTCTCAGGTTATGAAAACATCCCACAACAAGCTAGCTTAGAACAATTAAAAATGCTTCAGTCAATGGACAAAAGTTCAAGGCATAGCTTTTCTCCAGCTGTCTCTGGTTCCAAGCATTTGCTTTAATGACACGTGTGTTTCCGGATGCTGACAGCAACGCTCCGCATACGATCTATCTACAAACCTCCACACTGATTTGCTACTGGTAGAGCCCCCAAAACTATGAAAGAAGCAGGCTAGAATGAACTTTTGTGTGACACACAAAAACCTGGAGGTTCTGCCTTCTACCCAGCTGTGACGTTGCTGCGTTTGATCTGCACTCGCACGGCCGTGACCCGAGAGCAGCTCTGGGGAGCAGTGGTTTGTGCCAAGGATGGGAAGTCTGGCACATGCAGTGCCATTCCTGCTGTTGCTTTTGCAGGGTCACATCGCTCCCCAGGTGCTGGAGGAAGGCTCAGCTGGCAGGGGGAGCAGCCACCAGGCCAGGCAGCAGTGGGGTGACTGTCAGGGGTGACTGTCCCCAGCCCTTTGAGGCAAACCCTCATAAGCAGCCATAAGGAGGGCAGTAATCGCAGCGGTTACCAGGAAAGGGGAGACTGGGTATATGTAAGCAAGTCATGCTGGTAGGCACAAAATCGGGGAGAGACAAGTTTATGTGCTCAGATAACGCACATTTCCAAAGGGGAGAGACAATGGAAGGCAAAACAGAGGCCACAAAACTTTGCGTCTTTGCACCTCCAAAGCTTGTCTGCTCCTTGTGGCTGCAGATTCACCCCAAGAACTGGCCTGTGGTATCTCCACTGGGGTCTGCAGTGCTGCCCCGAGAGCAGGGGACACACCAGTGCAGGGCACAGCGTGGGCTCTGCTTTCCCCACTGCAGGGACACACCTGGAGCCACTCTGGGTGCCTGATGCCACCTCACCTCCCCACTTTGGGCAGGGCAGGCCAATGCCAGCTGAGACTGAGTGTCATTTACAGCCTGGGAAGTTCTGACCATGCAGCTGGGGACTGACAGAGGGGAAGCCTGAAGGGGCTGACAGTGAGAATCCAAGAACCCTTCAGGTTGGGAAAGACCTTCAGGATCGCTGAGTCCAACTGAGAAACGCAGAGGAGAGCAGTGGAGGAGGAGACAGAGTGTCTTGGTTGTAGATTTTGGGAAATCCCCGATGAGGGAAAGGATCCCAGCACATGCAGTCAGTCTCCTGATGCTTTTTGGGGTTGTGCACAAATATGTCAGAACATTCTTTTGCCTTGCCCTGTGTCTGATCTTCTCTGTTCAGTTTTAGCTCTGTGTGTAGTAAACAGCCAATTCTGCATCAGGAGCAGCTGCAACACTTGAACTCATCAACTTCTGCATTCTCTTTTTCCTCTTTTTTTTTTCCTCCACCACCACAGTCATGTGGGCCTGTATGAGGCAAACAAGTAAAGCAAAAGGCTTCATAATTCCAGGATATCTGCTTTGAGATGACAGATGTAGGAACTGGCAGTGGGGTGGACGGGGAGCATGGAAGGCAGCTGTGTTATTAGAGGCAATTTATCTGTTATGACAGTGTGTAGACATGATACCTAAGAATGGGGGCTTGTAATGCCAGGCACTACACACACACAGGTCATGAGAGCTAGAGCTTCCAAAGCAAACCAATCTCACCAGCCCCGAGAGCGGGAGTAGAAGACAAAGACATGAAACCCCCATCCAGGGTTACAGAGTGGGTCAAAGGCAAAGAAAATGCTGAACCTGGTCCTGTTCTCTGACCAAATGGTATTTGCAGCACCGAGGGCAGGATCCCTTGCTGGCAGATGAGTGAAGTGAATCAGCAGTGCCTGACAACTCTGGGGTTTGTTTTGCAGCTGCAAGCTGATCTGGAGTCATGACAAATCTGTTTTCCCTCATATTCTACTGAAATATCAAAACACATCGTTGACATGCAGGAAAACATAATGACTGGAGACAACAGAACCCTGAGCAAAGAGCTGAACATGTTCCCCTGCCTGGAGGGGTTGTACTAATCCATCTCAGAAGGCCATGCTCAACACCTCAGTTCCTGCAGAAGATCTGCTGTAGCTTCAGGCCCACTCACCTGACCTGGACTCCCCATTTTTCATGGATCTGCTCTTAGTCCAGGGCCTGCTATCTGCCCATACCTTGCTTTTTCCTCTTCTCAGTAGGCATTTTTGTAGCTGTTCCTTTCTGGAAACCACATTGCTGTTCCTGATAGTGGCAAACAAGCAACAGCCACGCAAACGGTGTGAGTCAACATGTTTCCTACAGACAGCTCTTCAATCCAAAGTGTGGTTTCCTTGGAATCTCAACTTACTTGATTCAGAGAAATTTGGGGGGGTATAACCACAACATGAATTTTGGAGCAAAAAAAAAAGAAGAGAAAAGAGTGCTTAGATCAAGAAGGAGAAAATTCATCCTGGCTCCTACAGGAGCCTAAACACTCAAAGCTCCATAGAAAATAATTTTGAAATAACAAATTGTCCCACGAGACAAAATTCAGTTGCTTCATCATCATCTTCTTTTGCAAGTCCAGTGAATCAGCTGCAGACTTTATACTCTTCAATTAAATGGAAACACTCACCACAATCCCAACCAGCCATGGGTTTTTTGGTACAGCTTATTTTAAGAACCTAAACTGGTCAGCACAGAAGATACGCTTTTGACTCCAATTAGTGAGAAACTGGGCCTCACAAGAAGTGCTTGGCAGGATATTTTTCAGTATCTTTGAACCCTAGTCCTTTCCCACACATGCTTTTTAAATAATTCTTTAGAAACCTGCTTATGGAGGGTTTCCTTGCCAAAGAAACACATTTTTCCTCCTTTCTGTAGACAACAGGTTTATTGGTGGAGGGGTGCTCATAAACTAGCCAGCTGAAATGGTTTTATATAAACTGGCTTTACAGAGGGGGAAGGGAAACTTTGTTTTACTTGTTGCCTTTTTTTTTTCTGCCTCAAAAGCACTTTGCACACAGATGAAAGGGATGAAAATGGATGAAATAACCTGTACCAGTAGCTGTCAGCAGGATGAGGGGGGCAGCTTAAGAAATGGAGTAAAAGAGAAGCAGGATTTTCTATCTACCCCACAGTTAGGCTGCTCACAACCCTTGGAAGTGTCACATAACCACTTTTTTAACCAACCCAGAGGGGCCATGGCTGTATTGCATTACTACAAGCAGCCAGATGTCTGATAAAGCCTTTTGGGAACACAGCAGTATTTTCACTGTTAGTAGCAACAAAGATGACAGGACCATTCTGAAAGCTTCTGTTGCCAGAAAGTTTTTTTTTTTCCTCTCATCACGTGTGCTTAATAGGTTTGGAGAGCATCCAGTGCTCAGCCTCTTATCAGAATCCTTCCACCTTTTAACATTCTCCTGCACTGATGGATAGCCCAAACATTAGCAAGCAACCTTATGTTGCAATAGTCAGAACTTGGCTTCCTCTGGTAAACCAAATGTCATTTGTTCCATTAAAAAAAAAAAAAAAAATCCCTAAATCTATAATCACTCATTTACAACCCCAACGTTACTGAATGGCTCTCTTGCAGGAAAACAAACAGATCCCTGCTTGAATTCACTCCTCTGAGACACAAGCCTGCAAACATGAGTAACCCTGCCCTTCAAGTGATCCTTGGACTGGAGCCCACGAGCTGTTTGCTTTGCATGAAGCCTCATCCAGGCTGTCCTGCCATCAGCTGGGGGGGATCCTATAGAATTTGCCTTTGTCTTCTCCCATCAGCAGGCCAAATCCCCAGGAAACACTTGAATGAAGAAATGAAAATCCCAAAGACAATCCAGGATGGTCTTGAGAAGAATTAGGAAGCGGACTAAACAATCATCAGGCAGGAACCAGTGGCCCACTCACAGAAAGACTGGAAACACCCAGGAGAGCAAACAAAATCACTGCTGGAAACAGGGCATTCCCTAATCACCTGGGTCACACCACCCATTAACAGTCATATGGCAACAGCCATCTGCAAAGAACTGAGAGGGAAGACATTTATTGCAGGGGATGACACGCTGTTTGCAGTGGCATATCCCACTCTTCCTCAGTTTTGCTCGTTGGACAAACAGCATCTGTGCCAGGACAATAAAACTGCTATATGCTTGGTTTTTGACTCAGGTCAGAGTCTGACTTGATCAAAACATAATAAATTAGCACACAAGTTGAGGCTTGGCATGCAGGTAAAGTGACTTTTGTAAATGTTGTGGCAGTACTGGAAAAAAACATTAATCACGAGTAGTTTGGAAGTGCCACATATCCGTAACTTAAATATGCTAATTATGTCTGACTGAATTTGTAGTCAAAAGACTTGTTTTTTAAATCTTATTTTTTACAGTTATCTAGTGACATTTTTATGAATGGAAGTACATTTGTTTTCTGTGAAATTTAAAGCACTCCTTGTGGTAATCCTGTGATTCGTGGTGCCAAGCTAAAATGGCACACTCTAACATTATCAGCTTAGTGATTCTTCTAGTTGCACCATCCCAGTCAAAGGTGCCAGCCTCGGGCATTTCATCTGAATTTGCCTGGCCCACTGTTGTGAGACTACTCAGATGCTGAAGTCTGCACACGTTTTTCCAGAATTCTAATTTCCTGTTACAAGGGAACCAGGTGAGAGATAAGGTATGTTTTACTTCCTTTCTCATCATGTGCCTCTTCACTCTCAGCTGGGATCAAGCATGTGGTTCCCTGTTACTGCTTCTGAGTCCAGCACAACAAATCCCGAGCTCAGGAGACGTTTGCCGACCCATTATGCTTTTAGCTTAAGAAAATCTGAAACTGAACCAACCAGGAAAGGTGCTGCAAGTCACAGGTAGGGATGGAAGGGCTGTGGAGGTCAAAGGGCTCCTGTACCACTGAGAAATCACGCACAGAAACCTGGGTGGATGTGCCATGCAGTGCAATTTAATGTATCCTGCATTACAGCAGCATGGAATTCACCTCTTCACACCTTCTCATCCAAAAGCTGAGACACTCAGAGCCTCCCCGGGCTCCCCAGAGCCAGTGGGCAGAAAGAATCATGTCATCTCTCCAGTCCAGATGCCTCCAAGGCTGCAATACGTGTGCTGGGAGCACGAGAGGCTGGACTCACCAGAGATCTGTTTTAATGTCACCCTGTGCAAACACACAAAAGCCATCTCCTACACATTTCTGGATTTTCTGCAAGCCAGTGTTCCAGGCAGCTGGAAAAGGCTGATTCCTTTTTTTTACCACGTGGGCAACAGTTTTAGGCAGAAGAGGCTGTTCCTGGGGAAGCTGAGTGGACCTTAAAGGCTGTCAGAATGAACGTCCCTGGCCACTGGGCAATCCATACGAACTGAGGGTGAGCTGTGAGGGGGATGCAGAGGGGACAGGGAGAAGATGACCCCTGAAACAGAGAGGAGGAAACTATAACGACCATATTCATTAGCCAAGGGCAGACCAGCCCATCCTTCCTGTTCCCAGATAATCCTGAGCAGACAGCTCCTCATTTGCAGTGTCCTTTTGGATGCCCTGGCCAGTGTGGGAGGGGAGCTGGAGCAGCCTGGGGGGCCTGCCCTGCCTCAGCAGACAGATGCAAGCCAGGTTTACTTGTGTGGTTGACATCAATTAGCAAGTTTCCATTTTCTAAAGGGTCAAGTCAGAGTAGTTCCAGCAAACACAGGGAAGCCAGAAGGTTTCTGCCCAGCCACCAAAGCATCCCAGTGCTCTTCCTGACCACAAATGACAAACAGTTAAGAAGCATGTGAACTGGAGAGTGTAACCTCTCCAAAACAACAAGGAAAAGCAGAGCTTCAGCTAATAGCACTGCTGAGCATAAAACCAGGGGAGTTAATGACTCCAGTCTAAACTTCCAAGCAGGCTGAGCGAATGCATTGCAAACACAGCCCTCTGCAAGCCCAAAGGACAGGACGTGGCACTGCCAAGGACCTGGGCAGCATCCTCGGGACAGGGCAGGCTCCATGCTGTTTGCATGGGCTCTCTCTCACACAGTCTGGCACCACTGCCAGACACAGAAGCCCTCAGTAAGTGTTTAGTGAGCTCACATTTGTATTATAAACAGTGGGTCAAGGATGAGGAAACAGGACTTGGGCAAACCGTGAGAAAATGCCTTTTTGCCTGAGACCACAGCAAAGGGACTCCTAATCAAGGCAGCACTGTGATTTTTCAGATTCCTGTGCCACACTGTATTACAGCCCAGCCCCAGCGACAGACAAATGTTTATTAAAATTAATTCTGACTAAAAAGCATTAATGCGAGTAACAAGGTAACCATCCTGCTGCTCAGACGCTTTCCCAGAATTGAACTTGGGAAAGATGAGCTTATTCAGAAAGCACAGTGAGAAGGTACTCTCCTGGACTGAGACACAGTGATCAGTGGGGATATCGATCGTGCTGTCTCGGCAACAACAACAAAATTATGCATTGATTTCTCTGGAGACTGGATTATGTATCGATTATGGGAGCTGCAAAGCACAGGCCTAAGTAATGCTATCATCCCTGCCTCAAATGCTGCTCGTGGAGTAGTGAAGTCAATAGAAAGGGGAGACGAGAAATCCATCGAGGCAAGGGGTGAAGTCCCAGGGTAATTAATTAAATGGCAAAATTCTCCTCGGCTCAAGTGATGCCAGGGTTTCTACTTAAGTATTTAGCATCCTGAAAAGTCTCCTAATAGGAACCCAAAGGACACAGTGAATAAAGCTTCGAGCAAGTAAATAATTCCAGCCCATCCTGAGCCCACGTAACACATTGTGTTCAGACAGGCACTTCATTCATTGCCTGCTTCAACCGGGCCATTGATGACATGCGTAGGGTTTAGAAAAAATTTGAAAACTATCTGTGGAGATGACTCTTGGACAAAGTCTTTAGGGGCCATCCACTGCAGCCAGAGAGAACTGATATTGCACTGGCCTTTTATCAGCAAGATAATAAGCTTAGAGGGGGACAGAGATGACTCTCTGGATATAAGTGATATAAGCTGAATCTGTAGGAGAAAGGTAACAACTTAGAAAACAGTCCCTGAAGGCTCACCTTTCAAACCACAAGGCTTCTGTCTCGTATTAAACTCTGCAGATTGCTTTACAGAAGCTTAATGTTTCTATCTTTCAGTGCTTCCCCCCCAGAGTGACATTCAGCTTTTGTTTTGGCCGTTCCAAAAACTGATTAGAACGTGTTCCCTGGAAGGCTTTTTAGCAAAACTAAACAGTTAGAGGAAAAGGTCTCAGTACTTGAATCCAATTCTTGCGAGGGTATGACCTGCCCTTCCAGGTTTCAGCCAGAATCATTAAGAAGTGATACATGAAACTTTCCTTCTGGGAGATGGAAGGATTTAGTGATCAGCGGAGATGACTCACCCAGGAGCACAACTGCTGAAGTTTGCATTTATTTTGGTGGTGAAAATAAGAAGGGGGGAAAGAAATCTCAAGGAGAAAGCAACAAAAGGCAAAGATCCTCGTTGTCAAGATTAAAGCAGTGGTGTGCAAACCCAACACTCTGGTGATGCCCAGAGCTGAGAGGGGGTGTCTGTGAGCAGGAGCCTGACTGGGCTGCGTGGCTGTGCCCAGCAGGAGGGCTCAGATGTCATTTTAATTTCATCTCACCCATGTTACATAGATGTTTTCTTCTCCATAAAGAACTAATTCGAGTGAAGAGCATGTTTTAGCCAATAGATCAGTGGAAAGTCAGGCCCTGCTGATCAGCCAGTGTCCCTTTCAGGGGACCTTTCCCTCCCTTCCTTATCCTATAATTGTTCGTAAAACAAAGACGTATTTTTGCTTATCAAAATACCCATTGCCAGGCTTAGACTGGAGTAAGGAGGTTATTGCTGTGTCCAGCTAACCTCTTGCAGCAAAGAAAGTGCAAACATGGCCTTTATTCTGTGCATTTCCTGGAGGAAAGGAGATCAGACAGGAATTCAGATAAGAAGACTAATGCTGTTGCTGTTCTTCATATTCTGTGAAGTATTTTAATGGGGATAACAATACACATTAGACATCCTGTTCAGTAACAGTTTTAGTACCCAGCTGAGTCCAAATATAAACTATAATGGCATATGGAGACTGTCTTAAGAGCCATTTCAAATAATTTAGTTTTATATAGCGTCTCTCAAAGTCTCTCAAGGTGATTTACAGTGAAAAAGCAAATAGTGGGCTAGTGATTTAGTAGAGTAAGGCATGGCAGCTGTCAGGCAGGAAGGCAAAAATGCTGCATGGAGATGCAGAGCTATAATTTAAAAGCAGTACAAAGCTAAATATATCTCTTTGCTCTTCCAGCACAAGAAGCAGCCAGGTAATGAAGCCAGGTTGGGTTCAGTTGAACTCAACTCTTCAGTGGAGCACTGAGGTCACTTACAGACAGAACTGGAACCTAAACCTGAGCCTTTTCCACTCAACTGCTGAGATTAGGAAAAAAAAAAAAATAACAGGGAAGAAATATTTGTGACCAATTCATTTTAGCAGTTTTACCATCATATTTCACAACCTCAGAAATTTTAGACTTCCTGTGGGTTGGACTTTTGCCTTACGGGCTTATTAAGTCAAGAAGGCAGCTTAAAGTACCTTTTCCAAGGCAATTGTTAAAACATAAAGCAAATTGCTTAAAGGAGCAAGATTCCAGTCAAAAAACCTTGACCTTGCTGGTGTGGCAACCACTGGGCTACTCCTGTGCACGGAGAAAGAACAATCCTTCAGAGAATGTTCCAAGGGTGTGTCCAGCTACAGGACAGCTCCTCTGTGGGTTCTCCTTCTCCTGCTCACCACTCAAGTGAAGCTGCTAAGGAAGCCATAAAAATGCTTATTTATCCTCAGCATGAAGATCACATATACTAATGTCTTCTTCACCCGGGAAAGGACCTTCTTTTCCTTTCTGCTATGTTTTATTAAACAAAGTTCACGTTCCCTATGCAAATGAATGCTCTTTGGAATGATGATACACTGACACATTGTATGTTAAATATGTTTGACATTTAGAAACCTTAGAAAGAACTAAAAATCGCTCATAAATATTAAAGAGCTCGAAGTCTACTTTTTGTTTTCGTTTTGCTTCTGATCCTGCACTCTGAGAAAAATACTCCTCACATTCTAAGACTGAATTATCTGTCCAAGAACTAAACCTATAATTTTATTCTATCAGTCAAGCTGTATGTCACACTATTTTTATATTAAGACAATCAGGTTCTTTGAAGCACAGACATACACCCACTTAAAAGAAACGTTCAGCTGAAAGCAGAAGAATCTGGAATCAGTGGCAATTTGTGCCTTTCAAGAGACTGATAACTAAATGGAGAAATGCAGATCCTAATGAAAATAAGGTTTCTTTGCTGGCCAGGATGATATTCCATTAGGGTATCTGGGTCCAGATTCATCCCTTTGGACTGCAAGCTTCTAACCTGGCTTGGAATCACTGACTGCTACTGGCTTGAAATGCATCCTTTGGAGATAATTATTTATCTTTCTTGACAAGAAAGGGCTGTAGGCCATCTGCACTCCTGAGTACCTTAGTCAGGTACCTAAAGCAATATCAGATTAATCCAGGCCTTGCTCTGGTTGTTTAAGCACTTGTTGTGTGGGAAGCCTGGTAGAAAATCTAGGATTCAACCCGTTGTTACAGCACAGTCACCCTCGCCTCTAGGAAGTATTTTGTGCTGCACAGGGCTTACACATTGCTCTGGGAAGAAGCAGAAGTTTCTCACTAAGGAGAAAAAGTGCAGCAAGACCAATGCAGACATTAAAGCACCACCACCAGGGAGGCAGTTCTGGATTACACATGAAGGAGCAAGTTGGAAGGCACCCCTGGAGCTCATCTGGTTTCCCTCTGCCCAAAGTTGTTAAGGCAACTTGCAAGTACCAGAAAAGTTCCAGGACTGACTGTAAATACGCTGTTCCAGTTTTACATACTGGAAAACCAGGTACAGGTCAAATAAGAAGTACAGGCCACGGCAGAGAATGGAAACTCCAGCTCAGAAATACTAGATTCCCAGTATTTTTCCTTCCTGTAACACAATCCACCATCCAGTAACCATTTTTTCCTGATGAAGAAGCCACTGTTCTCAGATTGGTCTTCACTGCACATCCACTGAACTATTCCATGTGCTTCTGGCTGCACTAGGGATGGCAGGAGGGCCATGGGACAGCAGTGAAGGGCTCTGGCACCTGGAAACCCTCACCATCACTGGCTGAAGAGAAGCAGTGCTATCCTCTCACTTTACTAGCTCTGCTATCAGCAAAACGCCTTTCCCCATTTTTCCCGATGGGAACTGGAGCAGTGGCAAGTATTTTCCCCCAGTATTTGTCCCTCTGTGGACAGAAATTTTAAAACAAAAGGCCATTTGGGTGGATTTAAAGAGCAGTGGAACTCCATGCCCCTAATGAATGGGCAGCAGGAACTGGTGCTGGCAGCGCTCGGGGGCTGCACACGAAGCCAGCCAGGCTCAGTAAACGAAACCAGATCCCAGAATGCAGCCCGAGATAACCGAAAGTTATGCGCCGAAATTTATTGTAGGAAAATGACTGACTGGAAAAAAGAGTGGTCTGCTCTGCCCCTGCCCCCTCCAAAACATATTGTACCAGTTAAACTCTCTGGAAAGGCATCTGCCGAAAACGCGATCCATTCTGCTGAAGGTCAAACGCACCTCTCTCGTAAAACGGCCCAAGCAGCAATTGTGAGGCTTTGATTACTCTGACCAAAGCAACTTAGGAAAAACCCTAGCGCTGCTCTGGTGTTTGAAGCTGGATGTTTACTGCTTACTGGCAGCGGCTTTTGCTGCAAAGGTGAAGCGCGGTCAGGAAACGATCGCGACCGCCCCAAAACAGAGGGCTCGTCCCAGCGCAGCCCGTCCCAGATTCCAGCGGCGGGTCTGTGTCCCTGTTTGGAGTGCCACCCTGTGGACATGGCTGCTCCCGTGGGCTCCCGTCCTCCCCACAGCCCCGGTGGGCAGCACTCGCAACCACCGCAGTGGGCACAGGGGTGGGGGGCATCACCTCCCGACCCCAAACCCTGCTGCCTCCTGCCAGCCCTGCGTGTCCCTGGATACCCTGGGGGACACCATTACCGCGGGAGGAGCGGGAGTTTTGGTGCCGAAATGCAGCGTTACAAAAGAGCGTGTTTTGCCAGCCCTTTCCACACAGCAGCACATGAAGTGCCACCACCACTCCTGAGCTGGGGAGGGAATAACTGGGGCATCTGTTGGTGACACTGAGGTCCTTTGCATCACACCACAGAGCAGAGCCTCGCACACCCAGAACCCAGAAACCAGAGAAGCCCCCTGCTTGCCCACAGATGAATTAAGCCCCTGGTAAGCTCAAGTTCATCCTTAGAAGTCAATTTCTGGATTGCATTATCATTTTTTTTTTCCCCTCTCTGACTATTTGTATAAGACTTGCAGGTTTATTCACTGGAGATTGCCACCATAAATTTTAGGAGTCTGGCTCACAAAGCCTATAACAACCTTGTTTAGCAAAGGTGTGCCTTGCAGCATTCCTTCAGTAATGCCACTTTGGCTGCCCCTTACCTCTGGGGTGAGGTATTTCATCATGATTTCCTTTCCTTTCTCTCCCAGCTTTTCATCTGGAGCAATTTCATATTCTGCCTGGAACAGACACATAAAAAATAAAAGTCAATATTTGCACTCATATTTCACCATTATAACTTCATTTTGGATGTGGCCTTAACAGAACACTCTGTATGAAAAATCCAAAGGATAAATATCATTTTCTGGTGGAAGTAAAACCTGTACATGCAGTCTTATTAAAAACCTGCCACTTTATTTTCACCAAATCCTAGTGGTGCATTTTCTGAGGCTATGTCTCTTAATTAAGACCAACACAATTTAATTCATTTATGTTTTATAGCCTTGCCAAGCCAGCTTTCAGAAAGCATTCAGTGACAAGAGAAGTCAACTTCATTTGGTTTTGCTCAAAAGGAAGGTGGACACAGAAGGTAAAATTATGGTCCAACAATACTTGTGCAAAGCAGGGGCAGTTTCAGTGATCCTTGACCCATTCCCTCCAGCAGGCAGATTTCTCAGGATCAAGAGTAAACAAGAGATCCATTTAGAGGAATGGGCACCGTGAGCAGAATTCTCTTTGGCTTCCCTAGTGCATTAAAAAGGGAGCATCTCACATACAAAGTTTACCAACAATTTAAAATTCTGACTATTCTA